>NW_009203494.1:50554-90396 GCF_000690835.1 Fulmarus glacialis | reverse complement strand
CAATTCCTTCAGTCCAGCACCCTGGTAGAAGTCGTCCACCAAAAGGCTGAAACCCTTTAGGGCAGGCAAAAGAGGCAAAGCCTCTCATCAAACGCTTGCGCGGCAGGTAAGCAGCTCGCCTGAAATCTAAGGGAAGGGCCGATTCCTTGGTAGACGCCTTTCCGCTTCTCACAAGGGTAACTGAGCGCACAGCCGGGAGTTTCCTGTCCTTGATGCTGCATGTTGTATTGATGACCTTGCTGGGGTTCTGGCGTTTTTTTTTTCTTTTTAACACAGATGAGCTGTTGGCCTGTTACTCAGCCTCTGAGCGGAATGATCACTGAACTTCTTTTCATCCGGTCTTTTACTTTTGCAAGTCCAACCCAGGTGGCTGGGTGCAGGAGTAAAGCTCCTCATGAAGCAGTAGTCAGGGCCATTGAATGCAGAAGCCTTGCTTCCAACACTGAAGCCTCTTCCAGGGAGGAGTGACCTCTGCTTCTGGGAGGTGTTTTGGCGGCTAAGTGTGATTTTTGCCACTGACATGTTGTAGAACTTTGGTATGCTGCCTAAAAAAGCATGCCATTTTAGCCTCAAATCTAGCAGTTTGCTGAGAGGTCTCTGAATAGATCCAAGTCAGGCACAGATGTTTGTGTAACCAAAGAAATTATTTTTTAAAGTTGCTTTTACACAAGTCACTTATTCCTGTGTCTTCAGACAAAAACATACAGTAATGCTAGGTGGAACTAACTTTAATAAGTGAAATGAAACTGAGTGCCCTGTGTGGTTTTCTTCATTGTTAGAGCAGGAATTCAAAAATTAAACAAACATGGGGAGATATAAACAGTATTTTTAAAGTTGTTCTGGATTGAATAAATGTTTAATAATAGTACCGCTGGGGAAATGTGTAAACAGTATTTTTTGTACTCCCCTATGAACTCTTTAAGCTTTTTTTTTAAGAATATGGATAGAACCATCAAGTCATTGTGTAACTGAGCTGAGTGAGTATTCTACATGCTTATGTGGGTACTGGTTTTTATTGGTTTTAAATTTAAGAGGAGGTTTTTTTTCAGATAAATTGTTCAGAGTCAAAACAGTCCTTGGTGTAAAGAGTTTGTGCATAGTATAGCTGTAAGTGTTTATGCTGTGCTGATTGGATTTGTTTAATTTTGAAATTCAGATACAACAGAATAGTCATTGTTTAATAGGCGTTGTGTTATTGAAACTATAATTCCCACTTTTAAAATTACGAATGTTTCAATTTTTTTTAACGTGACACAACAAAATGTTGTAACTCTAGGATAAGGATTGTCACCCTGCAGACCATATAAACCACAGTCCAAGATGTTACTGTGGCTAGGGATGTAGGATGCAGCTCTGAGAAGTGGAAATTAGGGGTTCTAGGCAGGCTGCTGCTCAGGAATGGGTGGAGCAGCCAAGGCCACCTGGGAGTGACTCCCCACCCAGCATTAGTGTGAGTAGCTCTTGCTCCTCACCACATCCACAGCTGGGGTTTCAAATTTCTTGCCAGCCTCCACGCCATCATAACCCACTGCCAGGCAAATGATACAGACTGACTGTGGGAACCACGTACGACCTGCTTGTGAGTTTTGCAAGGCTAGAGTCACACAGATTGACGTCCATTGCTTCTGAAGAAAAAAGAAATGACATTTGTATCTGGCAGCTTTCCTGCACATCCCCCGCTTCATCGGCCTCATATCCAGGAATGAAGAGGTTGGGTTAGGATTTATATTATATTAAAAAAAAAAAAAAGCACATAATTTTTCATGAAAAAACAGGCTATGTGGACAGTAACAAAATTTTAATGACAAAATAAATACAGGAAAAAAAAAAACTTGGGATTTTGGAAAATGTAGAATCTTACTGGTTTTAATTGACACTCCTACCCCCACCCCCACAAAAACCCAAAAACAAACAACAAAACAAACCTTTACAATGTGTGGGTAAAAGTACTGATGACAGGAAAGTTTGAATCAGGAATGTCTAAGACTGAAAAGCAATGAAAGTGCAGAGTAATAGCAAAAGTATTGCCAAAAGACCTTTATTTTAGCAACACTGCTGGATATTACTATAATAAGGCACAAATTCTGTTGTAGGTATACACTGCTCAAGCTTGACAGCTTAAAAATGGACAACTCGGTGTCTTTTCAGGGAGACAATTATCAAAAAAGCTTTCTTTGCATCAAATGAGAGACTGGCAGTTAGTATTACCAGTATACTAAAGAGTGGCTTAGTTGAATGATCAAATTTTCCCTGACCCTAATTAAAATAAGCTCTTTTGTTATGAAATGTAAGGCATTTTAAAAAGAGAACTAAATGTAATCATTGACTTATAATATCTGGTTTAAGCAACAAGAACATTTGAAGAAAGAAAAAAATAAAGAAGAAATGATTATTTCTTCTCTGCTTCTATTGGAAGTCTTACTTTGTCCATACTTATTGAATCTTTCATTCTTTATTACTGAATTCACTTTATATGATATTGATGCAATCCATATTCTTTTAGAGTTTTTCTCCTCCTCCAGCTCAGTCCGTCTTTTGGAGGCATAATCTTTGATCTATGATGACAATAATTTTCACGGCATATGCAGACAGTGACTGCAGGTGAGGAATAAGTAGCCTGAGCTGATGAACATGTAAGAAATAACAATCCTCTAATTATGCAAATATGGGATGCGATGGGTCAAACCACGCATTTTTAAGAAGTTTTGAATCCTGTGAGTGCTGCCGTTTACTACACCTGGGGCTGCAGGTGCCTCTGAGAATCAAGGACTATGTGTCCAATGCCAGGCACTCAGCACTGAATTCCAGCTGTTATTTGGGTTTTCCTGCAGACTGGTGGCTATACTCAGTTTTCTTTTATTCTCGCTCCAATTCTTTATGTCATGTTCGTCTCCATATTCTTAATTCTTTGAGGAGCAAAGTATCTGTCTCTCTCTCTCACAAGGGTTTTGGGGAAAGCCAAATATCCATAGGTATTCCTTTAAGCTATTTTTTCTGCCCCTGTACTCAGCACTGGTGAGGCTGCACCTGGGCCCCTCACTACAAGAAGGACATTGAGGTGCTGGAGCATGTCCAGAGAAGGGCAACGAAGCTGGTGAAGGGTCTAGAGAACAAGTCTTATGAGGAGCGGCTGAGGGAACTGGGGCTGTTTAGCCTGGAGAAGAGGAGGCTGAGGGGAGACCTCATCGCGCTCTACAACTACCTGCAAGGAGGTTGTAGCGAGGTGGGGGTTGGTCTCTTCTCCCAAGTAACAAGCGATAGGACGAGAGGAAATGGCCTCAAGTTGCGTCAAGGGAGGTTTAGACTGGACATTAGGAAAAATTTCTTTACTGAAAGAGTGGTCAGGCCTTGGAACAGGCTGCCCAGGGAAGTGGTAGAGTCACCATCCCTGGAAGTATTTAAAAGACGTGTAGATGAGGCGCTTAGGGACATGGTTTAGTGGGCATGGTGGTGTTGAGTTGATGGATGGACTTGATGATCTTAGAGGTCTTTTCCAACCTTAATGATTCTATGATTCATTCTTTTAAACTATTCCAAAAGTAAGGATTATATTTCTGTTTTCACCATTCAGGGAGCATGGCATATGTCAGTCAAGGGGAGCAAGCTAGGATCGGCTCTCCTGAGGGGACTGCTTTCTTCGTGTTACTTACATGTTGTCTCTTGGCAAACTCATAGGTAGTCTTCAGATCATCTAAGAGAAAAGTTTTGTTTAATGACTTACAAAGTATCTCATTGGAAATTGTGGCAGAGGCAAAAATGGATTCCAGATCATCCATGTTAGCTCTGAGACCATCCCTTCTCTTCCCTGCATGCAAGCCTTGCCTCTATGACTACATCAACTACGTTACTTAACAAGAGGGAAAGACAATCATCTTCTCAGTAGGAATGAACGGTTCTTCTTCAGATCATGCTCTCCTGTGCAGAAGCTGAAGTAGGAATTACATAGAAAGAAAAAATACTGTTCTGAGAATGTAATTAAAAATAGGTCTTTGCACACATGCACAGGGACCTAAAAATCCCATTGTTTATTCCTGAATGTTTGCGTGCTAAGCTTAGGAAGCACATTGATAGGCTTGTAACAAACTCTGTGGCTTTGTATCCATAAATAAACTTTTAATTTTAAAAACCGTGGTAATTGTATTGTAGGATATCATATTGATACTAGTGTAGGTCATCATCAAGGCTGAATCTCAAGACTGGCTGTATGGACTTCTGCGTCTTGATGTGATGGAATAACTGGTAGCGACTCTAGGTTGCTATTTCTGAGGCCAAGCAATGTAAGAGGATGTAACAGCTGATGTGCTGATAGGAAAAAAAATAGTGAGACAGAACAATCTTGGGTTTCATTTCAAGCTACATTAGGGGGAACAGATTTTCTGCTTATTATCCCCAGTTGGGACTCATTCAACTTCTCTCCTATCTCATCTCTTCTCTCTTATCTTGTTGAAATCCCATTTCTTTCACTTAGCCTTCTCAGTAACGCTTCCTGAACTCCCGTCTTATTCACATGCTTCTTTCGAGGCTGGAAAATTTCAGCCCACAAATAAAGTTGTGAAGAACTGAAAATAGGGTCTCGAACTTCGAAGTTTCAGGTGATACCAGCTAGGTTATGATACCAATCCTGTCCATAATAAAGAAAATCCCCAGCAGTGTAACTTCATTGCCTTTCAGCGATGTCTGCCTTAAGGGCTTTTTCTTTGATTTGTTCATTCTGAAGGTATCTTTTATATTTTTTTACATTAATATATTCTGGGAATATTTATTTTAACTGAAAATTCTTAGCAAAGACTATAGCTGATACTGTGTGCTGTGCAGTGCTTGTATTTCACTAGGTATTTCTAACTTTGAAATTAAGCCTGCTGAAGACTTTGAGCTTCCTCTTCTATATAGCTCCCACAACCATCAGGGAACACACTGTCTTTGGCATGATGCTGCAGGGTCGTGGTGATAAAGCTGTGCATCAGAGCTTCAAGAAGAACATTTACCAGGAATTAGTTGTTCTGTGACGTACAGTGAAGTTCTCTTGACATAGTGACATTCGGTGACAGCATAGCGCAATGAAGATGACACGTAACAAGTTACAACATATACCAAGTTTCTGCAGATAGATACTTTAAAATAAAACAAAACAAAACAAATTTAAACTAAACCTTAAGCTCCTCACAGAGTTCTTGGGCATTTGTGTGCCCTCATGGTAGCCCTCAGTGGGGATTTTGCTGGCCATCTCAAGCTCACACTGATGAGCATGGGGAATTTGGGCTAGATGTGGAAAAGGATGCACAGGAAAAAGTTACAAGGTTGTTTACAAGGAAGTAAGTCTTTTTTTTTTTCCCCCTAGTTTGCAATGAATAATCCCTGTAAATATTCATATCTTCTTAATATTCTCCTGATATCGTATAACCTACACTATTACTGTTTTGTCTGATGTTGCTCTCTCAAACCTCTGTTGCTTTATGCACACACACATGCATGTGTACTAAAAATTTTCCACTGAGATGCCTGCTAGCTAAAAAGCTGCAGAGCCACCTCTGTGTGAACATTAAAGACAACCTATTCCATGTCATTTGTTAGGCCACTGAATATAAGATCTACAAATGTGCGATAACATGCACACTGAGAAACTAGTGTATTGGATGCTACATCCTGAAATACTTTGGTATCTTTTATCACGTAACTAAGAAGAGCTGGAGAAGATTCAGAACATAAAACTAGTAAGTCCATTTTTATTTTTAAGAAGACATTGAAGTATTAGGGAAGAAATTGGAAAGACTAAGGTGTTTCTGTTCGCAGACTTTCCACATCCATCTTTACTATTATCACTCAGTATTCAGTATTTTAATTTACCATGTGAGACAAAAAAAAGCACAAAAGTTATTTTGTTTGCTATATACATAATCTTTCATGTGTTTACGCATAGGAAATACATAAATAGATGGAAACAATTTAAAAAGTCAAGAGTTTTCTGGGCTCTTTTTTCTCTAAATCGCACTCTTCCTTCTGGTAAATGTTACTAACGAAAGCCTGTAGTGTCATGGGAGCTTCCACTTTTGGAAGCTGTCCCAAGCTTGAGAAGCCACTTGCTTGAGTTTGAGGCTGAAGTTCAGAAGTTTGGCATGTTCCCTACAAAGCTGGCTTTGGAAAAAGCCTGTGCACTAAGGGCTGATCTCTGTAGCTTCAGAGAATACTGACGCTCCTAGCAGCTCATTTATATCTAGCTTCAGTAAGTGGTAGTGTGGAAACCATGGTAGCTTTAGCTTTAAATCTCAGTTTGATATAACTGCTCTCTTTTGCATGGATATAGCGCTTATCGTCACGTATTGGATGAAATAGGAATGAAAACGTCACTTTTCTGAAACATATTCTATTGGTTTAGGTTTATGGGGTTTGCACCCTGTGTTTTAGAAGTTGAGAACTGGCAGCTTCAACCTACTTGTTGAATGTTAGCTGAGACTGTGTTCACGGTGGGATGCTAGGGAGTCCGCTGCTGAAACCAGGTGCTTGTGGGAGTGACTTGCCACAGAAGGTGGATAATTTTTGAATTCCTCAGAAGAGAGTTTTTAGTATAAGCAATGATCCTATGCTTGGGAGGAAAAATACCTGACTACATAGGAGTGAGATCTTATCCCAACTCAGTTGAGGTCAGTGTGAGTTACGGTGGTGATTTCCTTGGGCACAGAATCTCACTCTGTGTATGCAAGAATGCCATTAAACCTGCAGGCGAGTTTTCATGTTAAACTCAGAAGCCAGCAATAACCAGTGCCTGAAGGCTCAGTATCATCCTCCCTCCTCCGGTATGTCCGCTGGGTATTGTTTATTTGGCAGTGGTTTTTTGATATTGCCTAATGGTAGGAAAATTCTTTTGAGACAGTATTCGGGTAGCAGAGTAAGTTGTGGTTATGTTTGCAGTTTTGTTTGTCTCTGCATCTGAACTTATTATACATGCTGCTTTGCTTGACAGAAAGATTAAGCAGACTTGACAAACTCACAGTTGTAACCTTATCTTTGCAGTCTACAAGCCTACAAGCGAGGATAAAAGATACGTTATTAAGACTTGCAAAGGAAAATAGTGCAGGGGAAAAAAAAAATTTTTGTGCTTGATTCAACATCTGTCTTTGCAAGTAGAGCTTGTAGTACTGCACATTGGTGTTATTCAAATGAAAGTGATATGATAGGTCTCTTTTATGAGTCTTAAGTTTTGTTCTGGGTGTGGTGGCCTCATTGATTGTTTACTGTAACATGGTGACATCCCATGTATAAATATGTAATGATTTGCTGCAGTTAAAATAGAAAGAAGAATGACACTGATGTGAACCTGAAAGCTAGTAATTTTTAAGTAATTAATTGTAATTAGCTTCACATATTGCATTTCTTAATTCCTCTGACAACCTGGTAATTTTTCTCTTCCCTTATTTGTTTTATTACTTAAAAAAGGTTTCTCTCCCTTCTGCAAAAGACCCATGCAAGGAAACTTGTTTTTTACTGAAAAGTCTGTGAAGATATTCAAGTATAGAATGGTACCAACTAGGAACCATTGAAAGTACCAACTAAAAGAAAGAAATTGTAAACCAGGGAAAAATCTTATCCTTAATTTCTTGAAGTTATCTTTGCTCTTAATTGTACCAGCAGTAGGTAAAATTTTTTGGATAGAAACGTCATTTTAAGTATAAGGTGCCTTTGAATGGTTAAAATAGCTTCTTGTTCCAGCCGTAAACCTAGTAGAGCCCAATTATTATAAATGGGATTATTATAAATTCACCTTTCGGTTTCTTTTTATTTCTCTCTCTTTCTTTCCCAGCAGACAGGAAGTGTGAACGAATTGGTGATAGAGCCAAATGATCCTTATCTGCCCTTGGGATAACTTACTGAGGATTTTAAAGTCAGATGGTGAGAAAAATTTACACTAATGTTTAAGAAGCCTCATGAAAGCCTACAGAAGCCTGACTAAATCTATGAAAAAAGAACGAGGGGAATCATTAGAAGTCATATACCAAAGACTGGATGAAAAAGCAATAGTACTTTACTCCCGAATGACACTTTTCAACAGAAGCTCATAAAGAGCTCTGGTGCAATACCGTTACTGACACTGAATAGTACGCTTCTCCTCGAGGAGAGAGGAGTCCTGTTTGTTTTCACCAAGTATCTACCTGGTGGGTACAGGATGGGGTACAAGTAGAAGGTTTTGGTTCTAGCAGCTGTAGTTAGGGGGAGTGGAACCAAATTTCATTGTAATCCTGGTACCTGTGAAAGTACTTTGTAGCAAAATATATCTCAACGTGGTAAGAGTGGCAAGATCTGGTTAGTTGAAGAGTGGCAGAACTGCTTCCTGATTAATCAAGCAGCTAATGCTTCTTTGAGGCATTGATTCATGAAAACCTTGAACACATAATTCATTTTAGCTGGACTTCTGTTGAGTGTGTATGTGAGCTGGTGTTTTATGGTTGTCCCAAATGCTTTCCTCAATCTGAGCCTAATAAGGTTGTATATCCATTTTACACTGAGGCATGGCAAGTGACTTACAGGTGTTTGTTCTTAATATATAAATAGAAGTGAAGAAAAGGATAAAATTCCATGTTTGGAAGGAGGCAGAATATGCTGTCAAGTGCTTCATTGCATTGATGGGATTCTCAAAGTTTATGCTTGAAAGTGTCGCTGTTCCTGGAAACTAATCTGGTAATCAGAGTACGAGGTTGCTTTTGTTTTGGTTTGGGTTTTGTTGTTTGGTTTTTTGTGTGTAGGTGCTGTATAATTTTAATTGACCCTCTGAGAGAATGGAAGGCTTCTTCATCCTAGCCCTGAATTCTTTCCAGGGTTTGGCATCTAAGCTGCTTCAAAAAAAAAAAAAAAAAGAATCTGGCTTAGTAATACTCATTCCAACTGTTTCATATGGCATTTATTGATTATGGCCAACAGCTAAGACAAAGACAGCACATACATTAATCAGTCTAAAGAAATAATGTTTTTCTTGCCAACCGCGCTGGTAAAGCAAGTGTGTTACGTAGCATTTCTGGCGAGGGTAAGCTGTGTGTCTGCATCCTTGAAAAGGGTATAAATGTTGTTCAAGAAAAACTGGGGATTTATTTAAAAGGTTAAATTTGAATCTTGGCAGTTAGAGGAGAAGAGCCTCACCTGACAACCTTATTTACTTCTGATCATTGCATTAATGAGTAATTTGTATGTTCTTCTCCTCTGCTATATGGCCTTGCTGTTTTCCACAGCTGACTTACGGTAGCCTTGTCCCCTTGCTTTTTTCTCAAACTCTGCACTCGTATGTTTATATACTGCTTATTAAATATTTATAAACATATCAAAGGGAATATTGTTGGAAGGTGCATAATATGATAAGCTGCTGGCTGCACAGGCTTCTCTTTAAGGTCACCTGAAGGGCTTGAGTGCCTCAAAACCTACCAGCTGTTTTTTAACCCTGCTGCATTCTTTGAATTAATAAAAACCATAGCGTTTCCTTGTATGCCTTGCTTAAACTCAGACCTTCGTGTCGCTTCTGTTGTAGTAGTACTTTAGCCTGTAACAAGACTATAGGCTGTAGCAACACTAAAGACTACTTCAACATGTAAGTAATATAAAATTTCTGTATGTTTTCCATTTTTGTGATGTGCTGACATAGAAGAATAATGAATAAACAATGTGGTCTTGTTAGATGCTAGCATAGGTTTAAGTAAGTGTGCATACAACTGATGCACTTGTATTTTTAGATTTGTGTAGTGATTATGTATGTTTGAAAGTTCAAAAAGATCTGGATACCAGTGTTGTTAAGTACCTCTGAAGAGCCTTCTAGCTGTGTTTCATGGAGATTAATGGGCTAATATGTGTCATTCCTACAATATGTTACCAGTGTTAGATTTCTGATGTGGGAAATAGGATTTATTATTTTCCAGATGTTAGAAATTTTGATTCCTTCCTAGGATGATAATTTGTGCCTGTTTGGGGGTGCAGTTAAAGAGGGAAAGGTAATAAACCAGGTGCAATGACAGCAAGTAGTTTTACATGACAGTAGGGAATTGGCAAGATTTCTTTTGAAGTTGACTTTTGTTAAAGTATGGAAAAGGTCTGATAGCAGAATCCAGTTAATAATGGTAAGTCATCATTTCAGCCACCATGCTACTGGTACCACTTCATTTATTTTTCTACAGTCTCTTACCTGACAACTGCTCTGTAACGTGCGTGAATACAGACAAATACCTTTGGATAAGGTGATGATGTCTTCAGGGTCGAAGCCTTTATAATGGGGCAATGGTTCCACAATCATTATTACCAAATATAGAATCACAGAATCATTTAGGATCATTAAGCCCAACCGTATATGTACATGCAAGCAGATCAGCCAGCAATAAAAATTTGATCCAGATCATGCAGTGATGCACAATCCCATTTCTGTCAATTTAGACAACGGCAGCAAAAAAGCATAAATCCTTGTTTATGTCAGCTTCAGGAGGACAGGAGACACTTGATGCAACATAAATCTTTCTGATGAAAAAGTTAACCTGCCAAAATTGTTTGAACAAATTTGGATTCGTAGAGTTTGCTTATGCTGTGTCATTTCTTTCTTTCATCTGACCTTAGTTTTTCTGATCCAGTACAGGGAACTTGAAAGTCGCACTTAGTATGTCATTGAACCATGACACAAGACACTTCTCATGCAGATTTTAGCTAGTCTTTTTGGAGCTAGTCATCTGTATGCCATTCCAGTTAAGAGAATTACAGCTCTAAAAGACATGGGCATAGCGAACACGAAGGAAAATGGACAGGGAGCCTTTTAGCCATATTTCAAACTTTAAGTCTAACTTTAGGGTTGGGTGTTTTTTCTTTTTTTCCCAGCCTTTACAATTTAGTATGGAAAGATCTGCCTATTCCTTCCTTTTCCTCTTCTATTTCTTTTTCTTCCTCTGGTTCCCATTAGTCCGTAGTCTTGGCTGACAAAGTTATTATTTTATGCTGCAGTTTTGCACATAGAAGAATTCTTTGTGCTTTTTCACAAAATTCTGCTCACAAAAGCCAGCAAAATAAAGTGTGTGTGAGTTGCTAGTGAGTTTTAGTTCTGGTGGCAAGATGAGCAAGAAACATTTCAACGTTGTCTTTACAATTCTAACATCAAGAAAACAGTTGAAGCTCTTGAAATGTAAAATTGTTTTTCAATTTTTGTTCAGTTGTAACTCCAAAGCATCTATAGAAATCTAGTGTGGGATGCGATTTTAAAAATCAAGATTCTGAGGATGGGATGTGCTGATGTGACTAGAGGGGAAATTTGAGGTGGACTGAATATGGAAGGAAGTTGCGTTCAAGATTAGATTTGAAATGGCTGTTGTTGCTGCTTGATTATATTAATAGTATAGAACATGTGAAGTGTTTTGGGCCCTACTAAGCCCCTTGGCACAAGCATGTCAATGACTGAGTTCTCATCTGAAACACTTGCTAGACTAGCTGCTTTGGCAGCTTCCTTGACGTCATGCATTGAACCCTTGTAGTAAAACACTACCAGGCTTTACAGTACTAAATTTCCTGCCTTGCACAGTAAATTATGACAAGTTACAGTTGGTTGGGTGGAAAACATTTAATCTTAATACTTGTGAATTAATGGGGAAATAATTGTTTTGGGCAAACCAACAACTAACTGAGTCTTCAGTGCCCTGATTAAGAAACAATCCAGTGCAAATGGAGAAGCAGTGGAACAACAGGTGCTATTATTGTCATTTTACTTGATTTGTAACTAAATGTGGGTTATATATTCACCATATAAAATGGCTTTTGGAACTTGTCACCTCTGCTTTACAGTACTATTTCATTTTGGTGCAGCTCTGATGTGGGAGGGGTGATGGTAAGCCTGGGTATTGCTACATCTTGACAAGAACTGGAAACGTTGGCCTGTGTGACATAAATATAAAAAGAATATTAATTTATTTTAAAAGCCCTAATTTATTCCAGCCAGAGGAATCCCCAGTGAATAATTATGCAATTTAAAAAAACCCTTTTTATAATAATACACCAACCTTTTGTCCAGTAACTTGTCAGATTAATGTAATTAAAAAACAGTCTTAAAAATATACTTGTCTGCAACTGAAAGTGTGTAATCCCTTGAGGTGGAAGCTCTAGTTAAACATGAGTTCAGCTCAACATAATTCTGCCACATTAGTGTGTATTACAGAATATTAATTTAGAGAGCAAGTTCCATAGATGACTGATCATTAATGTTTATTATGATTACATTATAGTAATCTTTGTTTAGTCAATAAACATTTACGCTGAATCAAAAAATGGTGGCATAGTGTGTCATATTGCGGCCACTTATCCATGTTCAGATAATTTTATCCTAAAGATACAGCAAGCTTACATGGCTTTCTGTTAATTGGTTATACATTAGGCACTTTTTTTCTCCATGCGCTTCCACTGTGCCAGATGAAGAAGTGAATGTGATAAGAAAATAGCTGCACTGTTTCAGACAACAAAAGAGTATTTCCAAAACCTCTTTGCTAGTAATGGGTAGAAATAATCCCTTTACTTCAGTGCTTTCAGAACTGGGAATGGCTGATACATGCTGATATTTATACGCAGTAGGGAAACAATTTTTATTTCACTCTGACATGCTTAATTCTTCCCATAAATAGATTTTTGACTCCTTCCAGCAGAGAAGGTATGGCAGGGCGGGGGGGAAGAGACCGTGCTTACATATTTCATGGTCAATGAAATGATGGTGCATCACTGGTTTCCCAGTGGAGGAGGAAAACAAGTGATGGGCAATATGTAGGTTCAAAGTATAACCTGCTCTGTTTACCTACCTGCTCCAGTCCTGCAACAGATGTGATCACAAGTATTATAGAGGCAGGCAGGTCACAATATGCTTTGAGATTGGATGTGGTACGTAAGTCTAGGAAAATGTTGTATTAGGTGAGGGAGGTCTGCATGGCAGCCTGCAGTCCAGAGTGAGCTATCAGGGGAAGGACAGGAGTGGACAGAGTTGGGTTTACGCATCCCACGGGGGTTGTTCATGGCCCAGGACAGCCTGTAAAGGACGTCCCAAACTGCAACGCGGCCCCTGCCGCAGGAAGGGTGTGCTTGTGCTGCACTAGGCAGTAACCCTGTATTTTTGTGTCTCTGTCCCACTCCGTCATCTGTACTATTTTAGGTAATTATGTTCTAAATTTTCTTATATACAAACATGGGTGTATGTGTGACAAACCTAATGAATACATTGTTCTCCCCCACGGTTCTCTCTGAGAGGAAAAATAATTCTGTCCAACAAAAACTAGACTTCTCATTTCAGGAGTGCGCTACACAGTGTTTACCATCCTCCCTGCTGAGAATTCACTTTCTTGCACAGTGTAGCAAATGTTGCTTTATCTATTTTATATACGGTGGATGTCTGCTTTAAATGAATGCAGTGCTGGTTAAAAATTACCCAGTTGATGGCATCAGAAACTGAAGTCTGATTTGTCATCAGAACAAGTAGCATGTAGGCACCTTCTCCCCTCCCTTCAACACTAATAAATTTTTGTTCTAAACAAGGTTTGAACCAACAGGAGTTAAGAGGATGCTTGAAAATTACATTTATCATCTTTGATAAAAATGCTTACCCTTTCTGTTATGTTACTGGTCTCTCCTATCCTTGCTGCTATACATCCATGTGGTGAACACAGAGTTTGCTTTGTTTTCACGCTGAATTCACGCTGGTAACTCAGTGATGAAAATTGTTTGTGTACCAGGTTATTGAGCCATCAAGCTTCACCAAACACTATATCACAAATGAAAACTGTTGCTTAGAAAATTACAGTTCTGGTTGCCAGGATAATTGTAAGTACTAAGGGAATACGAACAAATACGTTTACTCATTCAGTCAGGTTTCATCATTAACAGTTTAAGCATAAAAAGTATAGTGGGATGAATTCTTAAGCCGTAATAATGTAGGAAGTTGTACAAATAAGAGAAGATCTGTCTGCAAATTTCAGACAGAACTTTTTTCTAACAAATATCAGAGTAGCAGTAAGAAATGTAGTGGACTAAAGAAACACCTTTTCTGCGGTTGTGGACTTTTCATCCCCTTTGTTCCTGGAGGGTCTGCAACCTTGGAGGTTTATTCATGTGCAGCCTGAGAGCTCGAAATGTGATTGTGCCGCGAGTGGGAGAGGTGAGAAGAGAGAGAACTTCAGGCAGGAGAGCTTGGACATCAGCAAAGTAGAGGGTTCTGTTAACCAGCAGATTTGGTGGTGGTTGCAGGTGAAAAATTATGCACAGAGGAACTAAGCCACGGTGAAGGAACTAGGGAGAAGGTGGAAAACTAAGAGTCATGGTGGAAGGGAAAACAAAGAGATGAACAAAGGGGAAGGCCAGAGAGAAAGAAGGAGAAAGGAAGAACTTGGTGGATGGGAAGACAGGAAAACAAAGTGAGAGAAGTTAAGTCAAGGGAGGAATAAAGAGCCACTTGAATGGGCACGGAGAAGTATGACTAAAAACACAGTCATGGTGGGAACAGCAAGTAGCAGGTCACTGACTCCCCCTCCTTCTTCACATTGCCGGTGGGCACCAGGATTACTAAAGAGTTGGCATTTGGCTGAACAGAAGACAGGCTTCTCCCATCCCATCTCGAAGTAGGAGTGTTAAAAGAGTATAAGCACAAAAAGCCAGGGGTGAGTTGCCAGCAAAAATTGGCATCAAAACCAGAGTCCCTAGACCCAAGAGCAGTAATGCCTGGGAGTAAGGAACTAGGGTTTGGGAGTGCAGGCTCTGTAGGGAAGTCATGCACTGTGGGGATGAGGACCATAGAAGTGCCAACTAGCCGTGGCACGCTGTCCACAGTAATTGTTCTGCCGAGTTGAGACACCAGCCGGGATTTCTGCATGGCGCTAGGCTATGCTGGGTGGCACTGCCACGTAGAGTTACTTTCTCGTGGCCCAGATTTGCAATGCAGATGTGCTCTGGGTGGCCCAGGCGTTGGAGGAGCAAAGCCACGTTTCCGTGTGGCTTCAAAACTCCAAAGAAACAGCAATTCAGGTGTTTGGGGGGGTTGGGTAATTAAAGAATAATGCTTTAGTATTTATCCAGGAGTAAATACTGAAAAAACTGCTGCATGAACTTGGGCTTCTTTCCAAGTTTAGGACAATATATACCATCACCAAGTAAATGCTGTTCTATTTTCCAAGCACTGAATGGATGAGCCTAGTAGGAAATTGCTTTCAGAGAAATCAGTGATGTTTGATCAGTGTGTAACTTGGTATGCTAGAGCACAGAGGCTCATGACAGGGAGACTGTCTTCCTTTCTTTCTGATTTTCAAGGCTGTGTCTCAATCCGTCGCAGAAATTAACCTTTGTGTGTGCTCCTTCTCTGATCATTATATGAAAAGGAGCTCAAAATCCCCCAAACTAATGTGATATAGAAAGGATAAAGTCTTTGTTTGGATTCTTTTTAAGGCCATATGCATTTAATTTTTATTTTTACTCTTCCAATTTAACATAATATTTTTCATCTTAGCCTTAAAACCAGATAAGTTCTTACATTATTTCTGGGTCAGAGAAGTGGTACTACAGCACAGTGTTATTTTGTATGGAGATTGGTAGTTTTAACCATTATAAATTCTTTACTGTTTTTGTTAATTCTGAAAGAACAGAGGTGTCAAATTAACAGGTAAGAACCTAAACTGTGTTAAAATTTATGTACAAGTTTAATGCTGAACAGTTGCAAAAATATTTCTAATACTTTGCTTTAAATTGTAGCATGACATTTTTGCGTATTAAGTGATACGGGAATCAATTTATATAGATGCAATTAAAAATAGTGATTATGCGTTTAAACTTGATTGCAATATCCATACATAGTTGGATAACTTATTGTAAACTTGCATTGAACTTTTCAAAATAATGATTTTCTAATTGTAAATATTAACTTACCAACCTGTGTATCATCACCCTTCAAATTCTTTTTTTCTTTTTCAATTTGCTGAATTATTTTTTTCCTTTGAAAATGAATTTTTCATGGAAAGTTTGCTTAAAAATATTTTGACATTGCAGAGAAGTATGACCAGTTCTAGGAATTTGTGTATATTTATCTTTACTGCACCAGAATCAGTGGAACTTATTACAGTAGTAAAATTAATTTGGGATTAGAGCCCAAATGGAAAATTTAATAAAATTGAAGCTGTTTAAATTTTCCTGAATTTCAGGGTTCAATAACACTTCTCATCAATATTGATGTGTGGAACTAGAGTATTTACTTTTCCAGGCTTCACAGTATTTTCATTTTGAAAAGGGTATTTCAGTTCTGTGCAAAACTGGAGGTGGAGCCGCGCAGCTTAGCTTGCCGCGTGCAAAGCCTCGTTATGCAGCTGGCATCCTCGCAAAGTACGGGAGTCCAGGCTGTAGGGTGAATCTGTATTGGCTCTCAGTGTGGAAGGAGAAGTCACTGCAGCAAACAGGAGACCCCCTTTACTTTCAGAACAGTTTCATCCATCCGTCTCTTTTTTTTTGCTTTTCCCATTTCTCATCTGGTCAGCATGGTAGGTGCAGCTGGGCGTTTACATTGCACATCTACGCATCTCTGTCGCAGAGTATAGGCCTGACTTTAGGGCCCTGTATATTCTCCAGAAGATGCAGGCTGCTGTCAGATATAACAGAGAGTGTGGCTATAGGTTATCGGCTCCCTCTTACTTCATCCCTTGGTGTTGGGCGAAGGTACAGCAGCAAGCAGGGCTGTACCAGATCTCCTCTCTCTGTGCAGCAGCGGCGGTGCGTTGCCCACCATCATGATGCTAGGAAGGCACCAGCTCTCGCAGGAAAAGTGGTGGGTGTACACAGAATTCTCATCCTATCAAAATGTAAATTGCAGGCTGATGTTACATGGTGAGCTGTGTCACACCTTTTAAAAGTAACAAAGAATATCAGTGGAAGGCAGGAACATCAGGGGAAAAAAAAAAAGAGAAACCACACTATTTAAATTTGAAGAAGAACATCTCTGACAGCTGAGTGAACAAAAAGAATAGGCATCAAAGATGTCTGCGCCTTGACAAATGTTGGGAGGAATCCCTCGCCTTTGTTTGGACTAGCCGTAGATGCGAGTTCATTATCAAGCAGTTCTGCGTGCGTGACTGCCTTCATTTTCGATAAAGTAATGCTCTTTTAGGGATGTCAGTAAGTAATAACCTTGCCTGTGGAGGGATATAGGATGTGGTATTTTGTAAAATACTTCCAAATTTCTATTATTGATGAAAGGTTTGTAGTTTGGCTCTTTTCGGGGCTTTTTTTACTGCCTTTTTGGCAGGGTGAGGTAGGGGAAGGCACTAAATCTGGCAGTTTACTAGAAACGGTGATACGTGACATGGAACGCTGTTAAGGAGATTATGTTATCTCCTAGGAACAGAGAATGCTGCGGTCAACAGGAAATCAATTTCCGAGGGTGCTACGGTAAATTTGTCTTGTAACTGGAAACTTTCTAATTGCTGCCCCAAGGGATCAGTAAGCTGAAAACCAGGCAGATGGTTTCTTCCCCATTTCCCTTCTTCTTTGATTCTGTCTAAATTATTTCGAGCTTCCTAGTAACTTTGTGTGTTAAATGTTTGCAAATGTTTTAAGGCTATCATAGTTGCTCTCACTTGTACAGTAAGTTTGGTGCTCAAAAGCCAGATGTTTTTCAGCAGGTTTTGAGAGAGACTTAAATCTGTCCTCTTTAGATTGAGCCATTACTTCTAACTATAGCGTTAGCAATTAGTATGAAGGAGAAACTGGTTTTTATTCAATGCTATGCAGCAGAAGGATTGTATCTTCTTTGTATCCTTTTTTTTTCTTCAAGTGGGGGCTCAGGGAGATGGCTTTTTTTTCCTGTTCCATCAATTCTTTGAGACTTTCATTACTCACATCATCTGAAAAGCATTCTAATGTCAAAGATATAGCCTAGTTTTTATGACTTATGATTTTATTTATGACTTATGATTTTATGACTTATGATTTTATTTATGATTTACGGTTAAAATTCAATAGGATGAAAAGGCCTGGTGTAAATAGGTACTTTAGAAGGAAGGTAGTGCCCCATTTCCTTGTTAGAGCTTTGGGAAATATTTGGCTGGGATGAAGTCTGTGAAGATCAGATACATTGAACATTGGCTTTCTGAAAGTTTGGCTGAATGCAGGTGGTAGTCTATGAAGACTAAATTGAAAAACATAACAGGAGAATAAGTCACAGAGAGCTTATTGTGGTCAAGTTCCAGCTTCAGCAAAGAGCAGAAAGGCCTGCTTGAAATATTCGGTGGAGTTGGAGGCTGAGAGGTGTGAATACGAGTGTGAGCTGTAGGTTAAATTCAGAGCCCCTTGAAAACTTCTCGGTATCATTACATTCCTACAAAATGCAAACATTTTGTTTAGGAAAAAAAGTTGGGAGGAAATTGTTCAGATAAGATAGAAAGAGTCAGCTTTCCTTTTTTTGCAACTACACTTTGCTTCAAAAACGTTTTTATATTTTGTTTATTTGAAGTAGATACTTACATACCATTTACTCCTGACCATCACAGGTACGCATGATATTCCATTTACTCCTGACCATCACAGGTACACATAATATTCCAAGTACTTGTGAGCAAACTACGTCAATTACGAAATCATCTACAAATGCCACAAGTTAGTTGCTAAAAAAACATGCATTACCACACTAGTTGCTAATTGTTAATTTTAGAAATGTCTAAATACCACTCAGAATAATAATAAACAAATTAATTACTGGTTGGAATATCAATCACTAAGTATTTTTTTTGCATCATATTTTAAAAACAACAATGGAATTATAATTTTGAATACCATGTGGTAAAATTAACATGAACTGAAATATATCTGGCCCAGAATTGCTTTCATTTTTTTTTAAGAAAATTGTTGCTCAGTGAGAAATGGCATAATTTTCTCTTTTAAGCTTAATGGGACTTTTCCCTGTGTATGTGCTTTTAAATTGAGGGTTTCCTGTAAATGGAGATAATTATTTTCAACAAGAACATAGTTGATAAGTGTTATAAAATAGTTGGTAAGTGTTTGAAAATCTCCGAAGTGGTAGAACCATGTTAATATTTTGTCTGCAGTGCAGCAAGTTGTGGAAATGCATGATAATTACTATTTGGTGATAATTACTATTACAGTAGTATAAGATCTATGAAATGTTTTGAAAATTTATGGAAAACCTTCATTAGCCATCAGAAGCTCTTCTAAATATTATGATGGTTAGCAGGTACTTGTTTTACTGTAGTACCTGGGAGCTGCTGTAGTCATATACTAGGATGCAAATTTGTTTTGCCTGTATAAACCAAAACCCAAAGGATAGGCTTTGCATTAGCCGGTTAGAGCCCGGCTCTAGTTCACACATGTAGTGACTGTGCTCACTCTAATGACTAATCCCTCCTCAGCAAAATGGGTAAGCATATGCTTATAATTAAGCAGATGTTTATTTGCTTTGTTGATGTGCATTTTATTTCTAGAAAACTACTTGTATATCCCTTCTCTGGTTTAAAAAAAAAAAAAAAAAAGGGGGGTTTCTAGCTTTCAGATTTGTGGGTCTGGAATAAACCTGTTTAACCTACTTAAGCTTTGGGACATGCAGGGTGGGCAGCAGCAAGCAGGCAGACTGTCTGGTCTTGTTTGGTTTTGGTCCAAAATAATTTCCCAGTTTCAGTGCTTTTTTAGTGCAGTACAATATCTAACTTCTTGGCAGAGGAGAACAACATGCTTGTATATGCCTTTTCTCAACAACCAAGCCATAAACGTGCCTGTTTTCTTTTTATTTAACATGGTATAAAGTAGGGGGTTTAAATTAAGTTAAAAGGAGAGTATGAAAAGCTCAATTCCTTTCTCACCTCCACACCTGAGTCTGGGTTTTTAATTGAAGGGAAGTACCTTTAAGGTACCTGAAGGGAAGTTCCTTTAATTGAAGGGAAGTACAGCCAATTTTTAATTGGGGCAGCTGCTTGGGGAAACAGATCTTCTAAATTGTATTCTTTGCTCCTGATGCTCACTTTGGGTGTGTTACTTGGTATTCTGCTTACAAAGCACTCCACAGAGTGTTTGACAAAAAGCAGTGATTACACACAGGAAGTAATGTTTTTTCAGTTTTTTATGTGTTAATGCTCACTTGAAATTTTCACGAAGCTCTTTTATGTGAAATGTGTGGTATAAAATGTTTCCTGTAATAAAACTTAAAACTGCTATAGAATAAGTGACTTCGGTGTGAGGGTATGGAATATATATCTTCTTCATCAGAGAAATAAAATCAAGAAAAAATTAAGTTGTATGTTGTTTTTGGAAGTGAATTAATCTGCAATTCTGATGTTTATCATTAAAAATGTGTAATATGTAAGTATTTTTAAAAAGAACGGCACCCCCCCAATAAAACCAGATCAGTTTGTTGAAATCTTGTTATTGTACATAGTTTTTCTTTTTTGGACCGCTGTTTTAAAGTACTTCTATAGTACTCTGTGTTGTAAGAAAATGGTGCCCAAATACAGATGAGCTGGTTCCTCAAAAATAATTGGGCAGTAGGATTTGGGGTATGGGGGTGGTGATTGTTTTCTTTTTATATCTGTATAGTGTGTAAAATATGCCACATTGTGATGACAGCTACTTTTGTTTATTTTTGTAGGATTGACCCAAGGACCATTTCTTCCTGCAAGAATCAGTTAGCAAGAACTGCATAGACTTGTTCCTAAGGGGAAACATGTCTGAGATTGACTATGAGAAGTTAGCTGAAATAGGTAAATGTTTTTTATTATACTTCAAATGGCATCTGTGTAGAGTTACAGGTGATTTAATAGAGCATCTTCAGTAAGTGAAAGGCTTCACCAACATTCTGTAATACTTCTTGGAGCAATCCAACATGAGTTACAGCCACTGTACTGATGTGTACCCTATTAAAGCCATTAGGGTTGAAGGTTACTTTAATACATGCAGCTTTTATGAATTATTGGTGGATGTTCCTAGTGCAATTCTAGGCTATTGGAATATACACCGTCATCACATATTGTGGCACAAATGGGAGTCATTACTCCAAACAGACAAGTATTGAATGAGCATAGAGATTGCTGTATTGCATGTTATCTCCAAAGATGTTACTCGAGCTGAGCAGTATGACCATGGCATTAGGGGCCTCATCATTTTGAAAGATCAAGTGTTACGTTTTTTTTCCCTTGAGTTTTTGAGGATGCCAGGCTGAACTCCAGAGCAAGAGTCTTCTGGGGCTTTTTTTTTCCTTTTTTTTCTTCCCCCACCACCTCAGTCTCCCTTTCCCTGACCCTCACCTTAGCTCTGATTTCTCCATGTCATCATGACTTTCAGCAGCAGCAGGCTGGCCTTTTTACTCCTAGGGCCTGATTCAAAATCCCACTGAAAGCAATTTTCCCCTCAGCCTTGGCAAGCTCTGGATCAGGCCTCTCGTGTTGTCTCCAAGCCTGGGTTGAACACTGATAACAGTGTGAGTAGTAACAGATGATCCTATGCTATAGCTCATGGAGCAGGGCAATAAACTCCTCTATCATTTGCAGGAGAAAAATGGAGCTGAGGTCTCCTTCAGTTTGGAACAATGAATCTTCTTTTTCATTTGTGTTTATTACAAAGCACCTCTTGAGCTCCAGTCCTCTTGCTCACACATTAAAAAACAAAAAAAAAAAAGGAAAAGGAAAAGAATATACAAAGAATTATCTTACTAGGCTAGGATTAACTAGCTTTTCAGTAGTTATGATTACTGTTGGGACTTCTTTAGTCCCTGTGAATAAGTGCAGTACAAATGGGCATGCATATTTACTTTGCTTCTCTAGTTCTTCGGCACATCTCAAAGCCAGATAGCTTGATATCTGTACTTTGTTACAAATCCTTACCCCTGCTTTTTGGAAACCTGTCTATTTTTATGCATAGTACAAAATAATTTTTTACAGAAGGAGTTAGCTTCTGCCTCTCTGTACCAAAGGGTGTAGTTAATATTGGTTATTTCTGTTGTGTTTAACTTGAATATACATTTCACTTTTAATAAAGCCTGTTAAGTTTCAGTGGATTATGGTGAATGGTTCCCAGCTCCTGCTTTACATCCCCATGGACTAGCATTTTCTATTTCTTTTTCTCTCTCCCCTTTGCAACTTTTTGTTACTTTAGGTGGTTACAGTGCTCAGACATGAAAAAAACCCCTAATAAACAAAATAGTGTTTTCCTTGTTCTGAGTTTTAACATGACATAAATATTTAAAAGAGGAAAAAAATGTGAAATTCATATACTGCATTTGTTTGTATTATTCTTCCCAGCTCTTGGTACAAAAACATTCTTTAAAGTGAAAGAATACTTTTCCAGTTAAGGTTAGTGTAGCTTTTTATATGTGATACACTTTTAAAGGGTAGAAAATATACACATTTTGGAGATGATAATAAGAATGTAAACTTTTTTGTGTGTATGAAGAGGACTCTAATGGTGTATTTCTAAAGGCAGATTTTTTTTTTCCTATAGGACTGCTGATTTATTTTCTGAGGAGGTTTTAATGTGAATGCAGACATAAAGAAATGTAAAACTAGTACACATGTTCCTGACTCCTCTTTGTCTTTGAGAAGCTCAGCCGCTAGTGGCATTTTTCATCCTTGTGAAATGCATTTTTGGTACAAATTACGTTAAAAATAAAAATGAGACCATAAAGCTTTCATGTGGCTGTTTATAGGATAGAAAGATACTGAGAAACTGTGAGTGGAAAGCATTCCAAAATACTTAGTAAGAGTTTTTCTCTAACACTTATTAGCTACTGGCACATAAATCTGGCTGAAATCAATACTTAATATATTCTCTCTGCCCTAGTGTGTCTTGCGTGGTGGTCAAGGCATATGAAATATGCAGATGGAAGGCAAAATATTCTTGAAGTACTTTTTAAAGTGAAACTAATAATGTTATAGATAGAACTGTTAATTCTACCTTACTAAAACTTGCATGATAAAAAGAGATGGATGATGTACAGCTGGTAGTGCACCTTATAAAAAGGTTAATTTTTCTCTTTACGTGTGCCTTTTCTTCTCTTAAGCCACCAAGACACTTGTGTGTTTGTGTGTCAATTTAATGTTATTCCCATCAGTTTTTAGAAAACATTCGTCTGAATGGTGTAAAAACATTAGTGACAGTAATTATCCCAGAATTTGTGTTCTTTTGGATATGTACTTAGGATCAGCTCTTTTTGAACCTTATAACAGTTTGGAAAAAACTTGGAAGAAAACCCTCAAAACAAAACCAAAAAAACCCTGGAACAAAAGCGATTGACCTTGTGTTGCTCATTTCAGTGCAGAGTAGATTTTAATTCTAGGATCTAGTCCAGAATCTACTGAAGTTGGGGGAAGGATGCCTATTGATTTTACTGGGCTTTTGAGCAGACTTTTACACCTTTGCTTGGCCTCTAGCTGGAGTATATGTTGGATGGACATTTGGCTGCCTTGCCTATTGCAAGTTCAGAAGGTTAAAGGATTTCAAGGAAACAGTGGATTTTGAGGGAGGTGAGATGGAGATTTGTTTGGACTTTGCTGCCTTTATGGAAAGTAATGAGTCTGCTCTCAGAAAGCGTTCACGTGGGGTGTTAATGTGGAGTAGCTGTCAACGCACTTGTTAGTGTACTGAAACGTTGACTTTGCCATTTGGACAACCGTGAAGTAAAAGACAAGAAGCTGTAGATGGATACAACAAGGAGATTGTGGGAGTGTAGGAAATGATGAACAATACCAGCAGTCGTGAATAGCAAGGTCACAGCTTGCCAGCTGTCCAGTCATTGTTGAGATTTTTGTGAGCATCGCAGCAGATAATAATCTTAAGGAGGATGTGGAGGTAGCTTTGAGGTATTAAAGGGTTGCCTTTCCCACACGTGACAAAGGGTAAAGAACAAGAAACTGATCTGAAACTGCCACAAATGGTGATAAATGTGTTTTTGTCAAACTGAGCTAAAATTCAACCCTTCAATAATGTATCAGAGGCAAAAGTTTTTCTTTGTTCATTAGCACTTAAGCATTCTTGCTTGCTCCTTTAGAACTGCAGAAAGATGAAGCGGAAGATGCACAGTCGGAACAGGAGGAAACATTTATTTCTCCACCACTCGAGGATCCTGAGTTAAACATCAATCACCCTTACTATGATGTTGCGAGACATGGCATCATCCAGTTAGCAGGTATGTTTGGAAAAATACTATGGCTTCATGCTTACTAGACCCCTTACCACATTTTTCTTACTGTACTCCTCAAGGTGATGCACAGGAATCATGTTGGTGCTTTCAGCCTTCATCCTGAAAAGCAGCTGAATAGTAATATGTGAACTCAGTGCTTTTCTGCAGATGAATTATGAGCCAAATATTTGAGCTTAATCTTGCTTTAAAGTATAACTGCAGCAATATATTATAATCTAAGGCCTAACTGTGGCTGTAACAGATCTGTACTTTATTTGTGATAAGCTGTTTTGTTTTGTGAATAACCTGAAGTGTTGTGTAGCCACATGTAATCATTTTTCTAGTCTGCCCTGGAAAGGGCATGCAACTGTGAAGAGATATGGGTCACTGTATAAAAACTAATAAAAGGCAAAAAGGAAATTGTTGACGTAAATGTTAACTGCATTTATCACCTGACTTTCTGTTGTGACATGGAGAAAAGCTATGGATACATAGCATATTTGAGTATGGAATCATTTAACAGTTACAGTTAATTATTTTTAAAACATTCTCGCAAGGTATAAGACAGGCAGGCATATTTATGATATAAAAGCACCTCTTTAGAGTATGCGTTGCATATTTTTTTCCCTTTTGACTTATTTTTGGCATCAATGTGCTTGTTAAAATAGCATTAATAATCAATCCTGAACTAAAGAAATGTATACAATAAGAAACAAATAGCGGTATTTAACACTGCTCATCTTAATGAAGTCTAAGATTGTGTTATATTGTGCACACTTTTTGTACCTCATACTTCAGTGAGCCTAGATTATGATTTTTCAGGAAAATGATGAACTCAGGTTGTACGTATGTACCTTCCTGAATTTGAGCCATGAACAGGGTGTCATCCAGGTGAATATGAACTTCAGCAAAACCAGTCCTCTAGTGAGGTATGATTGACCACGGCAGTGAAATCTGTGGTAGTTTGACTTCTGACTATAATGGGAGGAGAAATTTACCCGTAGTAACTTCTCTCCTTGAAGCTAGTTATACACAGGATAATAATTACCTTTCACCTTCTTCAAAACTACCCCCCCAACATAAGAGTCCAGTCTATAAACACGCGAATAACAGATTCACATTCTTGCGATTCAAAAGCTACTACCTGCTAACCCACTAGGATGTTTCTCACTCAAGCACCAGTTTTGGGATGGGGGAAATACCAAGATAGAAAAATTATTAATGAAACCATCGAAGTCAAACTGACAAAGTGTGAAGTAGACGTGTTAACAGACTGGATACACCAAAGTCACTATAACTGTCCACCTGAGAACCTCTCCCATCTGCTGTATTAGGCAGTGCTATATGATAATGCTATAAAAGAGATCTTCAAGACTTTTTTTTTTCCTCCTGCTGGTATACTCAATATCAAATTGTGATAGGCCATGCATTTGCTGCTTCAACTTCAGTCATGCACAGCTATTTAGTAAATGAATGTTGTTGCTCCTTGTTCTTCAATCACTCAAAACTGCCCTGGAAGTCATAAGCACTTGATATTTGTCTGGTTTAGCCGGTGTTAATTCTAAAGGGTCCTTGTGTGTTTATTTTCCTTGGAGGAACCATCGTCTTTTTTGCAGCTATGGGCAGAGCTACTGGGTGATGAGCTGAAACCCCTCAGTCTGTATTTAGACTAAGCTCATCTTCTCCATCCCTCCATAACTGGGGAAAAAGGGGACAAGTTGGCAATCTTACTGGTCAGTCAGGGAGAACTTACTAAGACATTCCCTGCTGAGTTAAAATAAATAAATAAATAAAAGTTTACTTACTACCAAGGCAAACAAAAGCTGTAACTTTCATAGTCTAAGAAGGACTCTGTCATTTGACTTGGAAGAGTTAAAATGGTGGGGGAGCTCAAAAAAGGGGAAAATTTTGGAATGAGAAGATGAAATATACTGGAACAGCTCCTTTTAAAAATTCATGCTTGTACTGATGGTGAAACAGAGTACACATGGTGGGGACAGAATGATAACCAGCCCGCCCCTTCCTGAGCAGTCCTGCCTGGCTTCGTCTTATGCATATGCCTTATTCCTATGTTAGAGAATGGGAATGTGCTTCAGTACAGTGGAGTGAAAGCCACAGTGTTTTTTGAAGAGACCTACCTGTAGCTTCCATAGTTTCATCTTGGAAATTGCTCCGTATTTAAACCAGGAGTTTAAATTCACCGGAGCAAATGGAGGTATTCACAAGATGAATCTTGGCTGAAATGTTGGATTATCTATGGTGGTTTTGTCCTTAATATTGCAGTCTTTTGTAGGGAATAAAGTCCCCTAGCCATTGTTTAAGCTCAGAAAAGAGTTGCTTTAGCTGCCATTTTAGTCAGAAATATATGATGGGATTTTGCCTGTCTACTGGACAATTTAAATGCGAAGCACAAGCCAGGCGTCTGCACCCTCTAAAGCGGCTCTGATGGTGGGATGTAAGAGGAGAACGTAGAGGTGTGCATATGAATGCAGAACACAGGGAACGTGAAATATGCTCTGAAGACATGCTTTACCTCCACAAAACAAGACCTCCCTATCCCCAGTATTAACTGGCATGGAGTCAGATCCAGTTTTCTGGATTTAGATTCAAGTGAGGAAGGGATAAGCTCTTCAGATCTCCTTCCCATCTTGGAAAAGGCCAGTCCCTTTTGAAACAAATATTTTTTAAATTATTTGTACCTAGTTTGTAATGGTTTTAATCACTTTGAATAAGACAAAGTATAATTTCAGTGTTCGGAATGGCTGTTTTAAAGCAATTCTGAAAGCTGTTCCTTCACTTTTAATTCTGTGATTGAAAGACAATGAGATGTATTGTTTGAAATGATTGAAGAAAAAGAAAGAATTTAGGTGAAAATATTTGCAGTAATTTATCCATCTCTTACAGTGATCTAGCTCCCAACAGTTAATTTAAAAAAAAAAAATGTAAAATTCCTTCCTGCTTCTCACAAATTAAAATGGCTTATATCTGCTTTCCATAACAATAGCTTTGACTATATGCAAAGGAGATTTTTTAAGCTGTATTCATACAGTGTGAAAATACAATTAATTAAATAAGAATAGAGGACATTTTAAAAAGATGTAAGCTTTAATAATTGTTTATTAATTACAGACTGATTTATGTCACAAATACCAATGTGCAGCTGACTACTCTAAGCATATGTAAATGGAACAGTGCTGCAGTGCTAGTTCTTTTTATTTCTATTTTGAAGGAGAAATTTCAATCTGTTGCCTAAAAAGAAACTCAAGATTATTTTCCTTTGTGGCAAAAAGGAAGGGACATATAAGCATATATGATGCATCAAGCTTCCTTATTTTCTGTAGTTTGCTTCTATAATATGATTGCTGACAACTTTTTGCAGTACCTTTTTTTGAATATGTGCTTATTTATTAGGACTCTCTCTCTCTGCTTGTGTTTTCATTAACTGCCAGTGACATCCTTTTATGTGGTAAACAAAACTTTTTAATGGAATCAAAGTCCAACATTGTTTTAAATCTGTATTTCCCTTCTTAGCCTTTTATTGCTTTTCTAGTTACATTTGAAGATTTCAGGTATCCAGCCTGGGTCTTTTCCTCAAGATCCAGTTGATTTCATGCTCCTTTCTGATTTTGAACCAGTGCATTAGAAACTGATTAGAATAGTATTATGTAGATCAGTCTGTGAAAGGTAAAGTTGTAATTTAGTTTTTGTAACATGTAAGGAGAAACTGTAGTGAATTACCTAATAAGACACAAGTCCTAATAATTTTCAGTCCATCTCGGTGACAGCTTTGCTACTTGCAGTACCTTCAGGAACAGATCTGTGGTCTGTAAATTGCAGTGCCACAGGAAAGAACTGGGTTTAAAGGTGATTTTTTTTCTTAAAATATTTACTTTGTTCATTTTTTTATTTCCAAAGGGTATTCCTGAAAATCAGTACCTCTGACATTTTTTCATGAGTACCCTTTTGGGGAAAACAACAAATCAACTGGAGAGACCTAAGACTTGGGCACTTTTCAAGAAGGAAGCTGAAGGCTCTGGTTCATAACCTTTGCAGCACAAGAGCAGATTTTAATGTGGGCTTTGCACTTTACAAAGCATGTCCTAACCATTTGGGTGTTGTCATGTTTTTCTCTCAATTGCTTTGAGAGGACCTCCAAAATAAAAGTTGATATCAGTGAAAAGTATTTTCTGCTCTAGTGAAGAGGGAACCTGCCTGAGTGATAGAAACATGGGTTCAAATCCTTTAGGCAGGAATTGAACTTGGGTTTTCCAAATTCTACATCAGTTTTCCTCTTGCTTCTTTCTCCAACTATTTTCTTCTCAGAATATGAAAGGAAATAAATCCTTATTTGCCACATTCCTCGCTTTGAACATCAGACTGTAAGTTATAGTGTCTTTTTTAAAGACAAAACTGAGTTAATTATATCAAAATATATGGATGTGCTTTCTTGTTGAATCTGAGAAAATATAACAGGTGTGCTTTAAACATCATTCAGTAGAGCAGCAGGCTTGCTAAAATAAATGATGGCTCAAAGTGCCAAATTCAAATGTGAATGTGAACTCAATTTTAGGTTCGTGTATCCTGATAATATACCACAAATCATTCTACACCCGAATATACCTTATTAAAAAGAAAAGCCTAGCACTATTTCCCCTTTACCAAGTAAATGTGAATTATATTCCCTTTCTGTTTGACTATTCTGCTGTTTTTTTGCTTTCCTTAAATTTTCTTTTATGCTTTCTGTGAATTATCAAAATACTTAGTTTTGCATCACTGAAAGCGGTTTTGATTTTCAGTGCCCATTTTAAGACTAGAGCATTGCTCTAGTCCAGAGAGTCAGCCAGATAGAACTGTTCTGACATTAGAGAGGTTAGCTTGAGGAGTGGCTTTAACTCACCCTTATTTCAACTTAATTTACATACTTTAAGAGGAGCACAGAAGAAATGTAAATAATTAATTACATCAAAAAGCAAGCTGTCCCTTTGCTTTCAGCTGATCTGAAAAAAACATGCTATGGCAAAGTATTTTTGTTAGACAAAATTTAAAAGAAAAAAAGGCTCATGGAAGAATCTTTGATGGGGTATCTTTGCTTTCTGAGGAGAATGAACAAGGTTCCTGATATAGGAAATCTCCCAAACGTTCTCTTATAGTCATTCCTATTTAGAAAGATATCTGAGCAGGTACTTAAGTTTAATTACAATTTTAGCACTTTCCAGAATTAGCCAGGTGCAGTACACGTGCAATCCTCTCACAGAAAGTTGGTTTCTAAATAAACAGGTAGACATGAGTGGAATCCAGAGGAATGAATGCAAAAAGGGACCTTTGTGAAATCAAAACGAGTTGACTTTTGGAATTTAGAGTTGGTGTCATTCACCGTATTTCCTTGGTGAATCCGGTCTCTGTCCCAAAGGATAAACATTACAGTAGAGATTTTAATACTTCATCTGTAAGCTGTCTAATATCCATTGTAATGTATTTTCATACAATCAGCCGAGATGATCAATGCCAGGAGAAAGAGGACTCAAATCTCTACAGCTAAAGGTGTAAGCTTCTCCTGCTAACGTTGAGACTCAGCTGTGTTAACTTGGCCGTGTATTTCTTAACTAAGAAGTTTGCCATTACGGATGGGCAGAGACCCATAGCGGATTAGTTGTGGGTGTATTTACTGTCCATTACTCAGCCTAGGCAAAACACAGAAGTTTCACGATGGCTTTTTTGCGACCCTGTATTTCCCTGAGTCGTAGAGAGTAGAGGCAGTTTGTCTCACCATTTAACATAGTGTAATTGAGGTTTAGGCTCATTTTCTCTAGTTTAAGTTCTATGAAAGAACCAAATATGTGAGCAAGTGTTCTCACTGTTGTGGCAAGTCCCGTGGATTTTGACCCTGCTTCTACTCTCACTGAAACCAACGGCAAAACTTCTGTTGACTTTAGGATCTCGCTTTGGTGTAATGTGATAATGACAAGCTTCAGTGAAGTAAAACGATATTTCACTTTTCACTTATGAAATAGTAATGTTTAGTATCATCAGAACAAAAGCTCTTAACAAGTCGTGCTAATCTTACAGCATTCAAAAGATCTCATTTGCAAATTGGAATGAGCCGTATCATTAGAAAAAAAACTTTTTATTTGCAAGAAGCAGTTAGGAAGTGCTGTGCCATCCAAATTCTTAATTAAAAGTAGAACAATCCCTTTTCCCCGTTGCCCTACCCTGCGTCTTACTGTAACTTTTTTTTTCCTATTGCAAAGTTTGATAGCAAAAGGGATGTATGATTCATGTCTGTTTCAGTGAAATCCAGACAAATAAAACCCCAGCAGATAGCTTGTGTTTTAATGTGCATAAATCTTATTCTGGACAGTGCGCTCTACACACCCCTCTTTACTCACCGAGCGCAGAGGAGGCGGCTGGCGTCGCTGGGCTGTGCTCCCAGGAGCCGCTCCGCGGCCAGCACAGCAGATAATCCTGAGGCTGCCTGGGAATCCGTCCGCGCAATAGCAAGTGCCTGATCCAAACGCAGGAGCCTCCTGCCCACAGGCGAGGGAAGTCTGTCAGACCTTTTCTGCGCATGAGGGTAGAATCAGAGCCAGCGACCTTTGAAAAGGCATAGGTAGGTGGCCAAAGGGGTGCGAGTGCCCAAGCAGTTAAGGCACTCAGTCTTTGAGAATGCCTCCTGAATATTTGGAGCTCAAAACCAGTGCAGAAAGGTAAGGGGAGGAGCACATTTTCCAGGGAGGGTAGAACAGAGGTTATCAGCTTTCGTCTGAAAGTGTTTGGTGCCGTTAGCCTATGAAATAAAGTAGGTTAATATGATACTACATTTTTTACCTGAAAGCGAAACGTCAAGGAGCAAAGCTGATATTGCACTTCTTTTTTGCTTTGTCCCCTGTAGAGAATGAGGCATCGTTCAGTTCTAACTTGTTTAAATCCAAGTAGTAGGGAAATACAGGTTTTATGGGATAAAAATACACACTGTTCTAAAAAATCTTGAAATTTCGGTCTTTGTTGAATGTGCAGATAACTGCCACTCACCCCTTTACCCTTCAAACTGCACTTTTGCATGTTTGGGTAAAAATCCTATCCTCAAGGTCATGGGATTCAAACTGTGTCGAACTGGGAAGCAAATGCTCTAGGCAATACGATGGGAATTTCCCGGGGTGCTCAGTCACAGCCCTTCTGGTGGAGGGCAAGGGAAGCCCGCTTCTGCTTTGATCAGCACTTGGTGTGTGATGTTAAAATTTGATGTTGTTCAAAACGTTATTGATGCCTATGAAGAAAGAACGGTCTCTTTCATTAACTGTCATCACTAAGGGGAAGCTGGCACTGCTTTAGTTAGTTTTTAATAGAGTGGAGGTTCTCTGTCACCTTTTCTGATTTGCTGTTGTTGCCTGTGTGGCACTGCGGGGTGGGAGAGTGAGGTGCTCTGCTCTGCTGGTAATTTTGAGAAAGTTTCTCTGCCTCAGTTTTCCCATTGTTGAAACCAGGCAATTATGGTTTTTTATGTTCTAAGTGTATCTGCAGTTTTTTATAAAGCTGGTTATTTTTTTCTGCCTTTTAATTCAAGCAGTCAAATGTGACCAATAGTAACAATTAGTGACTCATTTAGTAATTTAACTGGAAACCTTTCTTAGATTTATTTTGCTCATAAAAATGGTTGTCTCTAACAAATAAAATGTTCTACAGTGCATTGTAACACAGCAATTTTTTCACAAACAAGTCATGATTTAGAGAACAATCTTTTATTAATGTTTTAATTTAATTTTAGTACATCATTCATATTAATGCATGTCACATCATAATGCCTTTTTAAGTACTTTGAGAATATCAAATAAGACACTTAAAAATAACTTCAGGAAATAAAATTATGGTCTGTTTAAGAACAATATGCAGACATATCTGAGTACATATAACTGTAGTGTTGTGCATATTCTTCCTTTGGTGATGCTCAAGCACCTTATTTAACACAGGAGTCAGAATTTATTTTTAATGTGGGAAGAGGCACCAGGCCTTGTGAGATGAAAAAACACCTTTGAGAAATATAATAAAAATAAGCAGTCAGCCAAAAAGGAACAGGAAGAAAGAACCAGCCAACAGAGAAAGCTGTGTTTTGGAAGTCAAAACTACAGGACTAAAGTGATAATTGCCAAAAGTCAAGTTGAGTTAGGTCTTTAAAGGATATTAAAGCAAATAGCGAAAGGGTCTTCGGTTGTATAAATAAAAAGAGAAGGAGAGAAATTATCTTCTGTGAAATAAGAGTGGGGTGGACATCAGAGATAATCCACCTATAGCTGTCAAGCTAAATGAATATTTCAGCAAAGACAATGATGTTGATATTATTCAGAAATCTTTTAAGTCCTGTATGTGATGTTCATCTGCAATTTATTATCTAAGTCTTGTCATCCATGTTTAGGAAAGATGCATTCAGATTGGAGCTGCGTAGAAAATAGCTAGGTTGGGGAAGGGAAACTCTTAGAAGAGATAGAAGATCTAACTTGTTTATAAGGAGTAAAATGCAGGCTGAGAGGGGATGTGATTATTGGCTAGAGTGTCCTTCAGGCTGGTAAACAGTACAGAAGGAGAAGCGCTGCTTCAGCTGAGTGGTGTCTTTGTCACACGAACAAATTGGTACAAACTTGTTATGACTTCTAGAATTGAGAAAGCAAGTTGCTAGCTGTCAAAACAGTGAGCAGGAGGAGCAAGAAACAGAAACACCTAGCTGTTTTTTAAGATAGTGCTCAACAAATCAATGGAAGGATTATGTGTTGCAGTTCCTGGTCATAACATAGACTTGGAATTGATAATGCAGAAGATGTCTGCCAGTCCTTGTTCATACATGAACAGTCATTAAGTGTTAATCTCTCCTTCTTCCCTCCCTTTTTTCCTTCCACACCTAAACTGCAGTGGGTTTAAAAAGATGCTGTCCCATCGTGACCTCTGTAATTACTGTTGAGCACAATTAGGTAGGAACTGGACAAAGCTAATGCAGGACTTTTTTTCTTAGCGTGGAATCTGTCAGGTGAGGACAGCCACATCTTCCTGAGTTGAATGAAGGAAAGCATATTACTACGAGTGGTGGGTTTTCATGGAAAATGTGTGTTTGCAAATCTGAGAAATGTTCTGTTTGTTCAGATCAAGTAATTTGAACCAACATCAGTAATACAAATTAGAACAGCTTAAGAAGTGGTCTGAAGCTGTTCTACCCAGTTTTCTTAGAAATGCTCATATGATTTTATTTATTCGTTGAGTTACTCTGTTACAGGTTTAACTTCCCCCATTTTCTTTGCTTATTCATTACAGCTGCTTACTTAATTAGGGATGGGAGGGGAAAAACATAATGATGAAGAACGTCTAAAAAACCCCCAATTCTTAGCTTGATTGTACTCCTACTGATATCAATGCCAAACTTTGGTGTTTTAGTGGCAATAGAAGCAAGGATTAAATATCATTTAGTCTGAACATTGAAATTAGACCAAGAATGTCTAAAATACAAATTCAGTCTAAACATTTTCTGGGATTGTTTTAAAAGGAGTGGTATCTTTCATGTAGATATATGTTAAAATTGTAACACCTCCCAGTTTTCAGTGCCGAGTTACCTTCAGTATGCGCATGACTTAACCTCTGCGCCTGGCTTTCCGGATAGCGGAACTTGGCTGTGGGGTGGGCATGGCATGAACACAAACCTTGTGTATACAGGCAGTGTGGGTGAAGCCGTCATGAGTCAAAGAGTAAATGAACTTGAGTGCAGCGATACATGCTTTTCCAGAGGGACTAAGGGATGGACACTTAGAGATCTTCAGGTTATGAAAAGCATAGGTGTATGGCCTGCTTGTTGTGTTTTAAATGGGATCTGAGTGTAGCAGTGCTTTTGGAAAAGACTATCTGAGAAAGCTTAAGATGGTTAAAAAAGCAGATGCCCAAAGTGCTTGCAGGCATAGTGGTATTCTTATAAATTCGGGAAATAAGGCATGAAGAGTTTGAAAACATGCCACTTCCAAGACTACTAGGGAAAGCCTGTTTTCTTCCATGACTGAATGCTGCAGGACTTAAATGTTCCCTGCCAGGAGCTGAGCACTACCAACCACCTTTGAATAGGACTTTCTCAGCTGAGCTTCCTCATTTGCCCAGCAGCTGCTTCATTTCACTGCAGTGGTGGCCAAATTGCTTTCTGTAGGCAATGTGATTTGGTAGTAAAGTTTCACAGTGCGTTTTGAGTAACGATGGGAGATACAGAGGTAGCCCCAAATATCAGAAGGTACAAGCCATTCCTTCAGATCACTGAGGTCCCACTGCGTAAGTAAGTAAGTGTTGTCTTTACTAACTGTTTTGTTCACTAGGTGATGACAATTCTGGAAGGAAGGTGATTACCTTCAGTTGCTGCCGTATGCCCCCCTCCCATCAGCTCAATCACACCAGATTGCTGGAGTAAGTTTCTCTCAATCTCCTGCATGGACTACTTTACATTTTATATGTGAACTTCTATTAGCTTGTTTCCAGGTGAATGAGCTTTCAGGGAGGAGAAGCAGGAGGCAGGGAGTGAAATGAAAAAAGGATGTAAGACCTACTAGTGTTAATACCAAGTGAATGAGATGTGGATGAAACTGCCAGAGTTACTTCACCTGGAATCTTGACTAGAAGAAGCAATTCACTGTGTACTGAAATTAACTTTTTGTCTTGATTTTATTAACAAATTCTGATAGTATTTAAAAAATTGAATTTATTATGAGGATCAATGAAAGAGAAATTCTAGTATTTTAATGCTTTGTACATATGTTCTCATGAATAGCAGTGTTTGCCTTAATTTGCTGTACTTCATCTCCTAAATCACTCAGCAAGAGCGTTGTTTAGTTATTTACATCTTAGTGGGTTTCCTCTTTTATAAAAAGATCTGCATTACGTATGGTATATTATGCTTAACATTTTTATATGTATCTCACTTTGTAATGTTTGGTTTTTTTGTGTTAAAGGAGGTTGTGAATATGTAAAATCACAACGTTCTTCCTTATAAACTTGCTGCCCCAAGGTACCAGGACATGTTTCTGCCTTGTAGTTTGTCACTACAAGGAGATCTGTTCTGCCGTGAAAGTCCTGTCCTTATTAAGCCTATTTGGAGTTCTTGTACAGCCTCCGTTGCCAAAATGTTTGAGCACCTTTCAACCGTCAGTACCCACCACCTTTGGAAAGGACCGAAGTGCTGTTATCTCAACTTTTCAGAAACGGAGAGAGATTGGAAGACAGGTTATTTCAGAGATGTGTTTGAGACCATGTTGCTTCATTTGTATGCTCTTCACAGCTAGGGTATTTCCACAGCCTTAAGCCAAAGCTTCGGGTGTAGCTTAGAGGGAGTGTTAGTGCCTAGGAGGAAGAGCCTCACCAGTCAGCTCCTCACCTAGAGGAGCTACCTGCACCGATTAATAGGAAATGCCAAAGAAAGGAGTGTGACAAACCATGTTGCTACCGGATCTAAGAACCCTTCCTCAGTTCTGTGAGGAGGTGCCTTGATGAAACTAGGATTTCCAGCCCTCAGATTCTTCTGGACTTGAACTTACATGTTTTCCTGTATCTGAGCCCACATCAGATGCACTTGGAAAGTCTGTGCGAAGAGAACTGAAGGCAGGTGTCTGAATGTGAAGCTAGCAATCTAAATATCAAGTGATCTGCTTTTGAGTAGTTAGACCCAGATGTTGAGTTTTGAGGGAAAACTGCGGAGTAGGCCCAGATTGGTAGGTGTTTTCTGATGAAATCACTTAAAGAATTGATTTGGTAAAGCTTTTGTAATGTCCCTGCAATTCTGTTGCAGCCTTAGAACAGGTAGTGGACTGTACAAAAATACTGGTTATTTTATGCCCACAAAACTCTCTCAATTATTTTTAGAAGTACAAGCTTTCTGGATGCAATGTGCCAAGGATTTTACATGCTGTAAAATAAAACATGAGGCACTCTGTATGTAAGAATATCTGTTTAGATATATTGTAATTTCAAACTCTTTTTAAAGAAGTCTTGAATGACTGTTACTACTACTTCTTTCATTAAAATACCCTTAATACTTAAGTCAGGGATCAAAACAGCATTATATTAATTGAAGTGGCAGTCCTTGTCCCAGGCTGTTCACAGTCTAAGATTTACAGAATGCTGAGGGAATAAGCAGATAAATGAGACTGCGGGCATACAGTGTAACAGTGAAGTTACGTGCTTTTCCATGCTAAGGTGGATAGTCAAAGTGGCCTTGGTACTTGCAGATAGCCACAGCCTAATAAATGGCACATGGAACTATCTATTTTATTGAATGAAAATCGCTTACATACAATTAAGAGCGATAGCTGGGGCTCTGTCGCAGAATAATAAGATAGCATTGAGAATGACATGAGAAAGTTGAAATCTGACACAGCAAGAGATGAGGCCAGATTGTGCTCCTCCATCATTGCTTTATTTGAATCATTGAGCTGTGTAATAGGCCATACAGTGTTCTCAATTGTAGGAGAAAGGGAAGAGAAAAGCATCTTAAACTATACCGTTTAAGAATGAACACACAGAAATCTGCTTATAAAACATGCGGTATTATTTCAAGATGGGATAAGTAGTATAGTTCTTTAAATTAGTTTTAAGGGAAATGATCTATGAACACAGTCCCCACAATACAAACAAGGGAAAGACAAATATATTCAAGAAAACAGTTTACAGTAACAAGTTGTAATTGGCAGTAATTAGGGCTAATGGATTTTTCAAGAATTTAAAAAGTTTTAAATTGAGAGGAAAACCTAAGATTTATTCTTTATTATTTTGAAAAGTCAAAATGAATTTACGAAGACCAGAAGAAAGCAAAATAGAAGTCACTGTCAGTTAAAATGCATCTTTTTTAAAAATTTCTTGGAAAACACAGTACCATATTGTCTTCATCTTTTAGTGATTCTTGAGCACCATAGTTTTTGTAACTAAATACGTTCTTTCAAGTTTCAGGCTTTGCAGCGATGTGGAATTATTGGCAACACTGTCACTAGAGCAAGATGAACTTGTTAGATAAATACATTGAAGGAAACGTGAATTTGCATTCACTAGCATTCTGTTCAAAAATAGCACATTTTCTTTCTCAGTTACTGCTTTAAAAATCTCATCCAGTAAACTGTCTTAAAACTAAAATGTTATCTTTCTCCTCAGGTACTTAAAGTATACTCTGGACCAGTATGTAGAGAATGATTATACAGTTGTCTACTTTCACTATGGCCTGAAGAGTCTGAATAAACCATCTCTGAAATGGTTACAAACAGCCTACAAAGAATTTGACAGGAAGTATGTCTCCAAAATACTTGGTTTACTCTCATGGTTGTGTAATGCCTGTAACTAACTTCTGTGAAGGAAGCGGATCTTTACTGATCCGCCTGCAGCTAACTGAGTTCATTTTGCCATTGCAAATTCTTGTAATGATACTGGTGCTGTTGGTTCTCTTGTGTCTTCTGTGCAGTACTAAGGAACGGCCCGAGTGCTGCAGTGGTTTCCCAAAGGTATAAAAAGCCTTGGGACAAAACCAAGAGCCTTTGCCTTTTCTGTGCACTGTTTGACAAGACACCTTTTTAGTCATCATTCTTGATTATCTCACAGTTGTGTTTGAACCTTTTATCATCCCAAGGCTAGGTTGTATACAAAAAAGGAAAGATTAGTTTTTAACAGTCCGTGTCTCACAACCCTTGCGGTGTTCGCTGGTTGCTATATGTAAAGCCCCAAAGGGGCTGCTGTGCTCGTATGTACCTGACCTTTGGAGTAACAATGGCTGTGGCTCCTGGCTTCACGTTTTATTTGGTTAGGGTGCAGCTGAGGCCAAAGCTCCTAGATAAATAGCATTTTAATAGTGGAAACTAAAGTTCTGATGTTTATTTTCTGAAAATGCACGCTTGCTAGTGGAGCTGAAGTTCCTGTTGAAGTCAGTTACTCTTGTTTGCAAGTTGCTACTTGATCTACTTGTTTGTCAGTTGGCCTCAATATGGCAACGTGACTGAAAGCAAAAATATACACAAATGGCTCTTTCCTGATAGTGAAAGTGTATGTGCATGTGCATTTTGGGGGGATGGATCACACGTGTCTGACTTTTTTTCAATTTTGGAGCTAGAACAAGGAGCAAATCTCATAAAAGATGCCGTGAAAAAGATTATTGGGAGTTTCTAGACTAGACTGAGATACAAATTCCTGAGCATTTCACAGGACTGCACACCCTGCTTTGAAAATTGAAGTTGAGACGTGCACAACACCCTTTGGTGGTCTGGTGCTAGAGCTCAGACTCTTCTGAATCTCACCGAATAACCTCCTGAAACTCTAAAACCCATTAAGCGAGAAGATGAGGTTGTACATAGCAGCCCTCAGAGCTGCTGTGGGAAGCTGTCATCTGAAGCCTCTAACCGCTTTCATGAGATACTGCTCTCCACTCAGCAACAGACTGAGAAAGCTTTTTGGTTTTGCTAGTAGGCTTCTGAGTATGGTTAGTACAATGTATCTATTTTTTCTGGGACTGGGTAAGGGAGAAGAAAGGTAAAAGATCTCTTATATTTTGTCTTGGGTGAGAGATTTGGACTACAATACTGTTTTTTGCTGTGCACAGACAAGTCCTGAAAATAAAGCACTGTATGGAGTTAGAAGCCTACACTACCATACTGTCTTCCTTCTAGGGGAATCCCAAGCCAAATTTACAGTGGCTCTATGGGGAGAAGCAGTATAAAGGCAATATCTGCTTCAGTTTTGTTGCCTTCTGACATGCGTATGTCTCAAGTGCACAGTCACACTCGTTAATGCCAGAAATGTGTTTTCTCCGTTCCCCGACTCTGACCCAGAAAGCAGGACAACCAAAGAGGAACAGAGAAGCCCAGGTAGCTGGGCAAAACCAGGCAACTGTCTACCCCTCATTTTATTCACAGCTGGGACTTCTTAGCATACTGTCATTGAGAAGCTTAAAGCAGTTTTCACAGCCCAACATGTATGTTCCTCTGTACTAGCCAGAGGGGAAAAAAAAAATAGCACCTTTCAGACTTCTTCCGTGTGTGTTTTGGGGGTCAAAGAAAAGAGAGAACAAAGGACAGTACAAGGGACGATAGTAATTAGCTAGCATCATGAAAGCAAATGTTCAACAGGAATAGTTTCAAAAGAATAGATCTTTCTTTGAAGGTTTACAGCAGAGGCTTAGTCAAGGCTTGTGGGCATTTAGTTGTAATCTAGGAAAATTTGAAGTACGTAAACTTCCATGGAAGCAATGGCTTATTCCCATTGCTTCAAGGTACAAAACAAACTTAAAATGGAAACTTCAGTAAAGCAACTTAGGTGTTTTGCTTGTTAGGTTTTATTGTTGATTTTGGGTTCTTATCCACAGTGGTGCCAATTGCAAAGGGATAGTTGTTTGCTTGTGTATGATAGTGGCTTTGGGAAAACAATGCCTTTTCATTCAAAGATGTATGGGCCCAATTAAAACCCAAAAGGAAAAACTGTTGTTATTGCTGAGTTGGTCCCTTTTTCCCCCTCTTACCATAACCTGTTACAAGAAGGTTTTTCTCAGGAGTTCACGATCATTTTTTTCCATGATCAATGTTTTTCTAACAATGAATGGTGAACACCTGGGAGGGCCACTCCCTACTGGGAAGCAAACTTGGCAAAGTAATAAGCAACAATTTACATATAAAAGCAGGATATTTCATTATGCATTTCTGTTGTGTTTTAACCCCAGCCAGCAAATAAACCCCAC
>NW_009203494.1:0-50333 GCF_000690835.1 Fulmarus glacialis | reverse complement strand
CCCCCCCACACCTGGTTTTTATACTGAGCATGATGTCACATGGTATAGAATACTCCATTGGCCAGCTGGGTCCACCACCCCGACTGTGCTCCCCCCAGCAACAGCTAAAGCATCAATGGGCCATCAACGCTCCTTTCACACCAAAACACAACGCACCCCCCAAGCTACTAGGAAGAAAGTTAACTCTGTCCCAGCCGGAACCAGGACAGTTTCTCAATTTCATTTTGCAGTAGCATCGAATAAGAGCAGAGTCTTTTTGTGCAGCCTGGTTTCCATTTCAGTTTCAGCCTACCAGAATCTATTGTTTATGTACCACTATATGACACGGTAGAATCAAGCAATGCTATAAAGGAGAAAGATTTTTGGTTCACACAAAGGGGACCATACAATATAAACCAGCGTGCAGCTGGCTTTACCTTTAGCAATTACTAACAAGACAAGACAAAAGTAGTGGTAAAAATAAAAGATTAGGTGTAAATTTTACATCTGAAAATTTAGAAACTTTCTCCAACCTGAAACTCCTGTAAGCAGAAAATAAAGGGAGATGAAAGAAAGCAGTTTTTTTATATCACAGAATTTTTTATAGACTCTTCGTTCTCTTCTCAATTTTTTTTCAAGTTGCCTAATGTCCCTTCTGTCCCCCTGTTACTAAACCTATGAGACAGCAGACATTGGTTAGGAACGTAATAGTGTTATCTTGGCCTACCATTGTATCATCAAAACTGACCATTTTTTAAAATTGGGGGTTTTTTTTCATTTTACATTCAGTTTCTTCTGAATTAGGTCTTTTTAATGTATTTGAAAAGAATGCTGTATAATGTTCCTGTAATAATACCTCCCATTCAGTTGTAGCTATTCAGTTCTACCGTCTATGATATTCAAAAGTCTTCTAATAATTTCATTTTCTTTTCCTAGGTATAAGAAAAACCTTAAAGCACTCTATGTTGTACATCCAACCAACTTCATAAAAATTCTGTGGAATATCTTTAAACCTCTTATAAGGTACTTGGCAGTTTATTCAACACATTTTCCCATTTAGTTTAAGGATGGTTTGTTCTCCAATAAGTTGCTTTTAAAAAGGCTTGAGGTAAAATATGTCAGATAACAGCACAATAGCCATTTAAATGGTCTTGAACTAATGAGTAAGGTGAGCTTAAGCTTGGGTATGAATAATAGGGTAGAGTTCTTTTCTTTCTAAGAAAAGGGAGTCTCAATTCATAGTAGTTTTACTGGTATGTTAAAGTAAATATCACTTTAAAACATAGTTATTCTGTGGACCATGAATGACTTTTTTGTCCTCTTTGACAGCACTTAGCACAATAGAACTGGGTCTGTGACTGGAGTTACTAGGTGGTATGGTAAAGCAGATAATAAATGGTTAACCTTCGGTCTGATCTCAAGTGCTGAGATGAATAGGAATGATACTACTTGTGTGTTCAAAGTTAATGGGTAAGCCCTGAAGTGCCCATAAAAATTTGAGGTGGAGGGTATAACGGTGAAGGTGGATGTATTTTACTGGTGCATTCTTTTTCTTTGCATGGTAAAAATTGGTGCTATCTACAAGGAACCGGCAACAATGGGCAGATATTGCTAAGTGCTAGGATGGTTGGGCTTTCTTAGTTTCAGCTCCTGAACTTCTGTCGCTTTTGAAGTAATTCTAACATTTTGCAGATTATATTATGAATGTCCTCAAGGCTGAAGGACGAAAACAGCTTATCTTGAGAAGCCATAATGAACCGACTAAAAGTGTCCATTACAGTAACTTGCAGTTGCTTCAATTCTGACTGGTAGAAAGCTAATTAATTAGAACGGGGAAGTTTAACTTCTAGACAGATCAGAACATGTAAGAAACATGTGAAAATAAAAAAGTAATTACAGCGAAAAATCATTCCAGAATATGCTGTTATTGAAACAAGAAGACTGACTATAGATCTTTATTTTAACTGGCAGTAAAATAAGTGCCAGAGATCTGGGATGTAGACCAATGGTGAGAAAAGTGTGACAGAAGCAGGAGGTCCAGTAGTTAATAATACCGCAGGGATGGGGATGGATTTTTTTTTTTTTGTTCCTGATTTGCTGTGGGATGGGTATGGAGAGCTTTCTAGGAAAAAAAAAAAAAACAATAAACCCAGAAAAACTCTTGATGTACATTACAACACTCAGGTGAAACCAACTTCTTTCTCAGAGGCAGCTGAGAGCTCCTTGGGAATAGCTCCAGGCGAGCGGTTTTGGGACACCGATGGTTTTAAGTATGTGCATGTTAATGCACTCAGTGGAGCCACAGCTGGACAGCAGCTGTGCTATTTGACTTAGAGTAATAATTGGCTGCTAATTCTTACAAAAGAAAAGTTTACAGGTACCTGTTCCAAATACTCATTTTCCTTGGATCTTGCTATGTCTGTGTAAATAAGATTAATACTTTTTTTTCTTGGAACAATATGATACACTGGCAATTAAATCCTTGTTTACTTTGGATGTGAAAATGGGTGATCCTGATAAGCTTAAGCATTCATACGTAGCATAGAAAATTCAAACCAGGTCTTGTTATCTTAGATTCATCATCATCTTGACCTTCTGAACACCCTGCTTTCATCAGGATTGGCTGTTCTTGTTTGTGCTTGACTTTTACGAATGTGTACCTGGATGCTTGCTTTGACTAATTTAGCAACGCAATACTCTCTGTTGTTAAAATATGTGACCAACAGAAACAAAAATATTTGCACACTGGCACTGACAAAATAATTCAAAGTATGAGTAAACTCTGAAAAGGTCAATAAGCCAGAAGGCAGGAATTAGCTGAAGCTAGGAAAAAACCCTCTTTACTGCTTAAAATGGTTTAATTACCGAATGCTCACTTGCATTTGTTGTTTAGGTTGACTCAGCTTTGGGTTTGTCAAGTAAAGGAAAATGTAAGAATATAATTTTAAAACTGAAGTATGAAAGTGCCCATGTACAATTTGACTAAATTGTACTCTCATTGAATACTAAAACCTATTAACATTGTTAATTTACTAGAATAGTACAATTTAAAATTTTTTCACAGTACCTTTTCCTCCCAGTTTAGAAATAACCTTATCGTAGCAGATCATGCTTTTAAGTGTCAATATTAAACCGAAGTTCACAAAAAGAAGGGAGAAAAATCCTCTGGACTTTCTGTTTCCTAGCTTTGCTGAATTATAGCCCAGACTTGTTTTTAGATAGTGTTTCCAATAAAAATCGCAGATGTAAAATAAATTTCATTATCAAGAAACATGTATTTGTTTTTCAGAGGTCTGTTAGTACATTTGGTACCTGTTAGTACATGGCCAAAGTACTTTTACATGAACAATGTGTTTGCTAAGAACTGGACAAATGACAGAATTATTAGGGTGAAGAACAAAAGTAGTAAGTATTTTAGCATACTTGTTTTAGAAAGTATTTAAGAAAATGTAAATACTTGAAATTTTTCAAGCTCCAGGAGTTGATTGATCTCCTTTCCAGTCCCAAAAGAGATAAGCAAGAAGGTAATGTCTTAAGTCACATATACTTTTTTCCAAACTGCAAAAAAACTGAAGAGCAGCACATTTCTGTGTGTGAGCTAACAGAAGCCACCCACCTGTTATCAAAATAATATATATTTAGGTGGTGGTGGTGATGTGGCATTTTTAAGGAACAGCAATAATTCTGAATTGCCCACAGCTTAGTTACAAATTATGTGTTCTGTAACATGTTCTGTATTACCAGAGGTGATTAGTTATAGAGAATTCTGTGCTAGCCCACGGCTTAGGTAAGATGTTGAAATCACAGGCTGTTTTGGATAAAAGACACGCGGAAGAGCTCTGAAGTTGTACATGCAGAGACTGATATCCGTCAGTGTCCCAAAACTGCTTGCCTGTTAGCAAAATTTAGCTCATTTCAATTAAAAGCTTCTAAAATGCTGAAGTGACTTCTATTCGTACCGTCTCCCACTAGAGGGAGTGTGTGTATGTGTATTGGACAATCCAGGGATAAATTCATTAATGCGAGAAAATTTTTCTCCAATTTTACTATCAAAGTAAGTTGAAGCAAAGTACACTTTTTATCATAAACACCTATTATTTTGCTTGACACTTCATTACAGGACATGTATTTTGTATTGTGGAAAAATACGAAATTATTTTAGACTATGTGTATAAATGTGTCACTGAACCTTATTTGAACACCTCAGCCTGTAAGTAGTATATTCTGGCTGAAACTAGTGATACTTGGTGCTTCAAATTTGGAAATTTCTTTTGTGCAACTCCTAGACAAACCTTATTATTCAGGATGTTTCCTAGAAGCTATCCAGCCCTTTTCAAAATAGATAAAGCTGGTGGCCCAACACTTCAAGGGTATACACTATGCATGCTTTGAAAATTTCGCCTGTCGCTTACTACTTTATAGTTTGTGTCTACAGCCCTGTTATTTTGTCTTTTGGCAGGGAGGAATACCTAAATAACACAAACATGTTGTTCTGTTGGCTGTGTAACATTTTCTCCACAGTTAATAGTTCTTTTAGTGAGCTTTCTAATGCTGTGTGAAAGCTGTTTTTCAATGGCTTTTAAAGCAGTGTTTTTCATATCTATGCAAATCACAAAACATTCAGATGGAAGTCAGTTATTTTTATTCAAATCAGACTCTCAGGCATGCACTGTATATGTTTGATCATATGAAATGAAATACATCTTATGTCTCCTGCTGCTTCAATTACAGTCTATTTTTGAGTTGCATCAGCACTTACATTTTTGTAATAGAAACTAAACCCTTCATAAATGTTCCTCCCATGCTGATTTTTATACTTCTTTGTGATGTTTTTTTTTTTAGCCATAAGTTTGGGAAAAAAATCACCTACTTGAACTATTTAAGTGACCTGAGAGAGCATCTGAAATATGATCAGCTACATATCCCCCAAGAAGTCATCCGGTACGTGGCAAGTTTAAAATACCTCAAGTTGTCTCATCTTCTCTCAGGTAGAGTTGCATCCTGTTCACTGTATTCCAAGCAGAATCTAATCCTATTTCTTCAACGATTAAAAGACTAATTTACCTATTTGTGCTTGGTTGGATTTAATTCTGAAAGCTGCATTGCCATTAAAGACATGCTGAAGTGCGTCAGGTGTTTAGAGAAGAGAACGCTATATAGTTTTCTACAGATTTGGAACATCTCCATCTCAGTTGTGGAGCGTTTTCTATGTATAATTGCAGCTTCTGTGTGAATATTAGCAAAACCAATCCATATGTCATTACTGCTTATGAGTATCACGTAATGTCCATGGGCAAAAATGTAACCCTGACCTCTTTGCTTGCATGTTTTAACAGATTAAGTGACTTCCTTTTGCTAAGAGCATTCCCAGTCAGCAAAGTGTTGATTGATTTTAAACTCTATGGATACGTCTATTGTTAGAGGATCCATTACTTTTATATCGTGTGTGTATGTGTGTTAGGGAGGAGTGTTGGTGAGGGGGTGGGAGTGGAAAAGAAAAAGAAATGCATAGGGCTGGAATTGTCAAGTGCCAGTATTAGTATCAATAACAGTCTTTTTGACACAGCACTGTACATGGAAATACTTTGATGTACTGTCAGGAAGTGATTTTATGTCACTGCTGAATGAAAGTAACTGGAAGCTTTGATTATGACTGTTATTGATGCCTGGTGGGTTTTTACACACCTTTTGTGTAAATATGGAATAGCAGAAAATACCTTGCAGCTCTAAGGTTATAAATTAGATTGCATGGTTTGCTAAAGAAAGGGGAGTTGTATTTTGAGTAGCAAATAGGTTTGAATTTTGCTGTTAAATTATAGTGCGTTCCTATTTTTTGGACACATTTATTACTGTACTCCATTGGCTGAAGCAAAAGAGCTCTTCTGTGTCTTGCTTAAGTATTCTACCACAAATACTACTTAAAAATTTCCCTAATGCTTAAATTAAATGCCAGTTTTGTAAGTTCTGTAAGACGTGCAGCATATACACTATTGTCAGGAGATCAGCATTATAAGCAATACTGGTAGCTGTTCATATATATAGTTTGTCAGCCGTGGTGCACAGAAAATCAATGATTTCTTGATTTTTGCAGACATGATGAAAATCTTCGGGGGAAACAGAAGGGAAAACTGCCACCTGTGGTTAAGGTTCCTCCACCACGGCCACCTCTACCTACCCAGCAATTTGGAGTCAGCCTGCAATAGTAAGATTTCTAAAATATGAGATTTCTATACCCTGCAGCCTTCTGTAATGTGCAGACTCACTGAACAGAACATCTGCAAATATTTTGTTTATTATATGTTTAGTTTCTCATTCTTTTTGAAAGCCATGGAACTATGAGGCTAGACAAAGGTTTTATGAATTCAGGACAGGTTTCACACTCCCAGTGACCTGCCTGGTCTTCATGTTTACAATATCTTTGTGGTAGTTAGTGCTAGCATGGCTGCACAACTCTTCTCGCAGTGGACAGAAATTTGCCCATATATGATAGAGCCCTGAGCTAAACTGTTGCTGGTGGATGCTGGCAGTACGGAAGTGTGTTGGAGATATTTAGATGGTGGATAGCAAAGCCAAAACAAAGCTTTAGGCTCCAAAATGGCTGCATAAAGCTAAAATGGATGCTTGAGCCTTTATATATTGTTGTTTTGTTGCTCACATATTGTTCTGATCAGAGTTTTATGAAATGAATAAAATCACTCTCTTCCAGAAATGCCCTGACAGCTGTTTACATAGATTACAGCACTGTATGTGGTATAAAAAATGATTTACTTTACACAAGGAATGGGATGGCAATAGTACTTGCAAGATTCAATTTTGGTAAAAAAAAAAAAAAAACAAACAACAAAAAAACCCGCAAAACCTTCTAGCTTCCTACCCACAGTCATTTTTGTCAGAGAGCTATAGAAAACTATCTTTCTATGGCATCCTTCTCAAAAACAGCCAAGAATATTGTTCACATTCAGCAAAGGCAATTTAGGCTGTCTGATACATGGACATTTGTCGAATCTCCTCCTACCCCAGTCTGCTTTTCTGGTTCTGATGATTCAGCTGTAAATGAGATATAAAATATAATTTTCCCCTGGTTAAATGTTAAGCATTAGTCCTCTCTGGAAGGCCTGAAATTAGAACAATCAATATCTATTGTGTAAGAGCTACTATGACGTTAACTTTTATGATACCTCTTTAGAGTTCACCCAAACACTTGAAACATGGCTAACTCACTTCCCTAATTCAGAGAATATCTTTTAGGTGGGCTGCGCTGGGTCATTAAGAAGGACAATGTTTTATGCCACTACTGCAGTAGTAAAACCAGGACTGTTTTGGGGGGCACACTGTCACTTCCCTCCAGCCCAGCCTGGCTGCTCAAGCAGCTCTGTTGAACTTCTTGCAGGCTTACGTGATCAGACAGCGTGTTGTGTGCCACTCTTACCATCTTCTAGTCGTATTTTATTTCTCTGACTGTGCCTGAGCAGTAAACAGTGTCTTTTGCTGGGCTGCACATGGTGAGGGTGTGGTGGCCACTCTTCCTGGCTCTGCTGCTTTCCAGCTACGTTACCATCAGCAAACCATGTCCTTGCTGCATGCCTTAGCTTTCCCAAGTATAAAAAGGGTGGCTACTTATAAAGAGCTTTTCTGTGGAGGGTCTGTGGGTGGAGAAACACCGAGCAAGGCATTACTATCGCTTTTGACTCAGAGAGTTCCAGCACTGGCGATGGAGGCACTGATGGACGGACGCCCTCCATGTGTGGGTGCAGTTCACAGCACTCGGGTGTCCGAAATGGATGTACACAGGGATATTCATTCCTTCTGTTTGCCCATCCAAATTCCCTCTTGCAGAAGAGACGGTGCTGCATCACCTTGCAAAAATCACAAACAAATAGATACCCTATGACTTCTAACTGAGAAGTAAAGGACTTAATTTAGAATGTGTTTGTGAAGAAAGGTAAAGTTAACCTTTAGGAGAGGGAATGATGTGTGTGGAGAGCTTCTAAAATCTGAACCAAAAAAAAGTATCAACTTTTATCTTGATGAATGAATTGCTTTTGGTAATTCCCTCTCCTTTTATGATCTCTGTAGACTGTAATGGCAAAATGGCAGTGACCTCCCACCTGTCTAGCAAAGAGGCAGGTTTGAAGTCTTCTCCTGGGTGAGGCTCTTCCGTTTTTCTGAAGAGAGCTACAGGGAGACCCTGATTTTATTTTGTATAGGCTTATGGGAATATGTGTGCTGTGTCTTTCATTACAGTTAGTAAAAATTGTACTGTCAGAGATGCTGCTGAGAGAAAGCTACTGTCGTTAAAGGACTGTTTCTCTGTGGAGTCTTTTTCTTTAGTTTAAGAAAAGAAACAATAAGGCCCATAGGCCTGAGGTTTCATCAGATTCAGTACTGCTGGGATGATGATTTTTATTCAGTCAGTAAAAGGTTGGTGAATGGGATTTATCCAAAGCCCTCATAGGTGGCCTAATTTTGATAAGATGTTTGATAATGGTATCCCAATGACTTCTGGCTGTGGAAGGTGGTAAAACCATACCCTTTTGAATGTGTCTCCCTAAAAGCAGCGAGCAATACTGTCTCTGGTAACACTTCCTCATTTAACTTTTTTCTCCGTTTGTATTGGTTAATACATTTGCTTTCCAGAGCTATAATTAAAAACTAGAAGAGCAAAAAGTGCTAAGCGTTGGTTCAAAATGTCATACTTTTGTCCAACAGGCAGGGGGGAAAACCTGTTAGGTTTTGTTAGGACAGCAAAATGAAGCTGAACGAAGTTTCCATCTAGACACTGATAAATGACTGACTCGGACCAGTGCCTCGTCTTGGAGGAATCTGTTAACTCACAAAGACATTTTTAACCTTGTAGAGTCGGATTTTCAAAATGACATAAGGCAACTGGGCATTTAAAAATCGTGGAAGGTCTGTGAGAGCTGGAAATATAATTCTTTGAAATGTAATCTATACTGAATTGGGTTTAATTTATGAGCGAGCTGAAGGGCTTATTATCAGGTTAGTTCAGAACTTTTCTTTCTTATCTTTCTTTCTCCCCATCCACTCAGGATCCAAAACCTGAATTTAAAATGGCTGCATTTGATCTCTTTTAACCCCTCAGTGTCACCCTAAACTCTTTGTGGGGAGCAAAAAACAAACACACACCAAGCTGACTTCATCTTAAGTGTCCATCCAGCTTTATTTACATTTACTTGTCTAGGATTTAAGCGTGTACTTTATGTTAGGAACAGATGTGAAGTGGAAAACCTTCCTCACTGTGAGCTCCTGACTCAATAATTTGGTCTTTGCAGCTAGAACTTGAATCTAATACCAAGTTGTCCTGAAGTTTCCACTGAAACTACGCTAATTCAAATAATAATAAATTAGTTTAGTAAAGGCAGTTAAAACATCCAAAGCTGTCTTATAGGATGTCTTTAGAATAAAGTGTGGGGGACCAAAAAGGATTGGCTGTCTCCTTATTTAATTCTTTATGCCTACATGTACAGAGCAGATTTGCCCAGTTTACCAAGTGACAGTCTTTCCATAGCGTTTCTGATCCCCAGCCTGGATTGCCTGGTTGCCAAATGGCACCTTTAAAGGTTTGAACTCATCTTAAAAACTATGTGAAAATATAAAACACCACCACTGAAACTAATACTCATCTCCATGGGGATACTAGACAGAACAGTCCTCCTGAGGAGGTTTTGTCCACACTTAATTTTTCAGTTATAATTTAATGGGCATACATGCTCGGATTTGGCAAGTACTTAAGAATGTGTAGCACAGAGTGGGTGGGATAGTTTGCACGAGTAGTGTTTATTATGTCCTTCTCTAACTTGCTAATTCAGGCTTCTTATGTGCGGATAGAATGAGGAGAATAACAACCATAATGAGCTAGTTTAAAGGTTTATCAAGCCTCATGTCATGTCTCCAGTAGAGAGCAATAGCAGATGTTAGCAGGGAGCAGTGTTAGAACAGGGCAAGCGTACAGCGATACTTCCTTGGGTATAATGTCCCAGCTTGTAGTGATCAGAGACTGATAGAGAAGAGTACTACAGTACTATGGAAATGACTTTCTGTTACTCACCAGTAGTTATCGCTTTTATAAATGCAGACATTTCAAAGAATGTTCATGCATTGTATTGATATAGCAAGACTATTTTTCTGTTCTTTCAGCAATGCTACCTTCACGCACAAAATGTAGAGCAGCAGTAATTAACTATTCAGAATATATCCTCACTAGTTTGCACTGCGTGTCAGGGTGAAAAATAGGATTTTTATTCTAAAAGCCATTAGTAAAGATGTTACGTTTAAAAAGGCAAGGAAAAATTTGGGGGACCCTCTGCTTATGTTGATCAGCGAAATATAGTTAAAATGCATGAGTGAAGTTTCATAAATTTGCAGCACTTTGAAGGAATTAATAATTGACTATATAGGGCCAAGTGGCATTATTGTCCTCTGCTGTGTGTTCAGCAAGGTCTTATAAACCCCTGTTGCTGCACCCGATTGCCTCTGTAATCAAGGAAGGCTACAGCTGAGCTCCAGCACAGAGCAGAGAGTTGACCTTGACTAGCTATTGACATTGTTCTGTTTTCTCCAATTGGTTTTAAAATCTAAAATCAAATATCTTCTGTGGGAAGAGAGGAAATGTTTTGGTTTTCTATCTATTGCTATGGATGGGGAGGGGGGGCAGAGAAAATGCACAAAATTGCCACCGCTATACAGCTTTTGCTTGTTGAATTGTTATCATAAACATTTCAGGGTGCTTTCCTTTTGGTCGTAATCTTTCCACTTGTGCATGCTGTGCATGCGTGACCGGGGAGGAAGAATGCATTCTAAACCAAATCTCAGCATGTCTCACCAGGGAAAAAATGAAAAGGAGAGGAAAAGCAGAGAGAGAGAGATTGTCAGCCAAGAATACTTAATGACACTTCAGAACAATGTGTAAAGGCCTTTCGTGATAACTGTCCACTGTCTAAATGAGTCATTGGGTATATAACATGTTGCAGTAACTAATCATATATCCTATAGTGAGGAGTACTCATTTTCCCAGGCTACTGTGTTTACCAGAATAGATCCCTCTTGAATCTGACATGTTGCTGCAATACGATTCAAATCTGTGAATCAGTTACAGAAAACTATCCTGTGCACTGAAATGCTCTGTTACGCTCGTCTCTTAAGCAGAAGGAGTGAGAGATCTCTCATTTCAAATTGCCCGTAGTAGTGCCTGATCTCCAATGTCAGTTGGCATTGTCCGTCATAAAGCACAGCTGCTCATCACACCATCCTGAACAAGGCAAGAAAAATGCAGATTACTTGACAGGATCCACAAAGAGAGGATAGAGGTGTAATTTCATTGACCTCTGAGCCAGTCTGATTTACATTAGCTGAAATAATGTCCATATTATTTTCTGTCACCTTAGGCCCAGTAAACTGAACGCTGTGTCCCACATTGTGAAATGCTATGAAAATATGCATCCTAGCTTTCCCCAGTGTTGCAAAAACAGCACAATCCTTTGCATGTGACTTTCAGTGAATATCCTACTCTATTTTAAAATACTATTTATCTTGAGGACCTCTTTCATTGTACTGGGAATGGAACCTTTCCTTCAAGGGAAACAGGAATCCTGTAGAAAATGGTAGAAGTGCAGAAACTGTATCTTTTTTCCTAGAAAAAGAAAAATGATGTGTAGGTTTTATTATGACAAATTATAGCCCAGTTATTTGTCTCACCTCTCTGACAGATAAACTAGTGCTCAGCAGGAGCAAGTGCTGTAAATAATCAGTTTGCTATTTATACACTGAAATGGGAAACACGTTTATGGGTAACAATAATAATTAGAAAACATTTATAAAAAGCTGCTGGGTTGCTATTTGGTGCCTCTGGAGTGAGCAGCTGTAAGAAAGCAAAAACAATCAGTGCAACTTCAGAGAGACTGAGAATGGGTTCCATGAGCTTAAATTGTCAATAATAAAGATGTAACAGCTTCCAAGCAAATTAAAGTCTTGATGATGTTCCCATTTAAGTGAATTAGGCTTTCAACTGATTTTAATAAAAGTTGCCCTAAATGTTTAGGGTACTGATCTGAATACACGAAACAAAATTATTTGACACACAAGGAGTGTGTTATAACTCCTCTATTAGAAAGGCTAAAATAAATGTGGCTGGTTTTTTTTCCCCTTACCTTGATTTGCTGCAGGCTTTTCCTTGCTGGTATCCTGAAAATTGACCTTGGTGCTGACCTCGTCTCCCAGCCCCTTTTCTTGTTTAGTCCCTTACCGGGGGGTATTATTTCACTGGGGATTTCAACTTTGCATGCTGTGCAAAGAACCCCTAGAACTTACTTCCTTGTGTGGTTTATTAGCAAGGCTAGTTTATTAGTGGGGCTGCACAGTCACTGCCTGTTTTGTTCTATGTTGTTGCAGCAGGGTTGTTACACAGCGCTGATCTGCTGTGAGAGAAAATAATTCACACACAGAAGCTGCCTTTCAGAACAGGGTAGGGAATTCAGTGTTCTATGTTTGCGTGGCCCTTTGCTGTGGCCAAATTTTGCAGGGGCTGGTATGAGAGCTCATGGTATTGAAGCAAAGTTACTTACTAATTTTTCCTCTCTAGGGTCTAGGTGGAGGGCAGGGGGAAGGGGAGAACAACCTGGGTCTCAGAGCTGTCTGAGAGCACTGCGCAACTGCTGCATGGTTGTAACACTGACCTGCCGCTCTACAGTGTCACCAGCACATGTGAAACTGCTGTAAGATTGTTGAAACTGCAAGGAGCAGGAGAGACTAAGAGTGGCAGGATACATACCCTGAAAGGGGCTGAGGGGATTTTGCTGCTAGGAGGGATATTTTATGGACGTACCCGATCGTCCCTGTGGGTGAGAAGAGGATGCTGCTCTGAGCACTAGGTCATAAACTTGGTCCTGGTAGCATTTCAAGCCATGGCCTTCTCTAGCCAGTGAGTTTTTCTCATGAAGCACTTATGGCCTCTGGTTTAGCTTTCGTTAAGATGTCTGTGATAATGGGGAAGATTGAGGTTGGACTTGGTCTTACAAGTCAGGTCATAAATCTTTCTTCTGGCCATTATCATGTTACGATACTGCAGAGAATGATTACTCCAGCAAGTCCAGAACTGTTTCATATTGAAATTAATGTTGCCTTGCCAGTGTGTAAGGACAAGAAGTTGTATCATTTCATCCAAAGATCATACTTGCAAGCAGCAGCAAATGATGAGAATTACTAATGTATAAAAGATCATACTTTAGGATTATCTGAATTAAACTCATTCCTTGCTGTTAGTCTTTCTTTCTGCAAGTGCATTACATACACTGTAGAATTTATTTGGTCGAATGTCTAAAATTACCATGTTACGAACATGGTTTTGTGAAACTTGGCTATATTTTTTATCAAAATTCTTACGTCTGTTTACATCAAGGAAAATTCCCCTTTCCTAAACAGTTCCTGTTAGATACAGATACAGCAGTGTCCACAAAGTAGTATTAACCCACACGTAGAGCAGTATTGAATTTTATACACTTTAGATTCTGGTATGGATACTTTGTTGAAACAGAACAGGAAAAACTTGTTCAATGGATTGATTTTTAGTTAAGTTCACAGAAGAGCTATGGGCCTATGTCAACCAAATTTGACAGAGGAGTGGAGCTCTCCCAAATACTACAAGCTTTTAAAAATCATTGGGTGGAAGTAATTCAGTTTTCTGTTGTCTTTGGTCTGCTGGTGCACCAGTTAGTGTTTAGATGGTGATTAATTATGAGCTACTCCTTACCTTATGAGGAAATACGAGGTGAAGAGGGGAGGGAAATGAAAATACTATGTAAGGGAAGTGAGGTTACAGAAGACACAGGGAAATGATCTCGGATTACTGTGGTGAGGAAACAGGTAGGACATTGGATACAAATCCATAGCCGATGAACTTCATTAGTTCTGCAGCTGAAGGAACAATTTGTTTCCTTTCAAACAGCAGGGTGGTCTAGGTATTTGAAATACCTAGAAGGAGCTCTGGGAGCTGGATTAACAAGTTTGTTGCAATCATGTAACAAGTTGTATTGTTCTATATAGCACAACTGTATGTCACTATAGGGAAGTGACATGCAAAATATGAAAGAGGGGAAAAATAGGAAAGAGGAAGAGTAGGACTGGGTGGGCAACAGAACTGTAACTGGAAGAAATGGCACTGGTGGCTCAGCATTGTGTCCCTGTGGTGATGAATGAGATAAAAATGTTTGATGGCTGAATGACCGAATAGCATGAAGTATATTCCCCTGTCAGTTTATGAGTACGAGAGGCAAAACCACAGGGTGATTCAGTACCTAAGTCAGGATCCTGCTCTGAGTCTTCCCGTTGGAGGAACACCCCCACCGCCCCCATATGTGAAGCTGGGGGTGACTGAACTCCTTAAGCTTGGAGGTCCAAAATTAACCAGTCTACATACCCTCTTCTAACTCCCTTCACAGGTATAGGGAAAACAAACACGAGGAGGAGGGGAGGATTTGACAATTTCCCTACCCCTCCATGATTTTAAAGTAGTTTTTATGTGTAGTTCAAACACAAAATATAATACTGGATTGCTGATTCCATGCAACAATGTTACAGAAGTTCTATCAAATACAGCCCAGTTACTATCAGTTGTTTTATATTAATAAAGTAATAAGCAAACCTAGACAGAAAGAGAAGAAATCACAGTACTTGGAAAAGAAAAAGAGCCTAAGAATTATTCTCCTCTGCAGGTGCAACCTCAGCTAGCAGCACTAGGTTAAGGCTATGTTACATGTTGTATAAACATCTTGCCTTTTCTGTGGATGAGCTGCAGCATTTGCAGCCTCTCATGATACAGTCAGAGATCTCTGTGCTGTTTTGTGCTGGTGCTTTAGAGTTTGTCAGTAAAGCTGGTCACCTTTTAAATATCAAATATGAAATTGTACATATAAATATATATTAAGTCTACTTTAAAATCTGAGGTTGGTCCTTTGTTTTGTTGTTGATTACTATAAAAATGTAGCAGAATACTCAGCAGATACTGACCTCCTCTTTTATTATACTTTTTAAACTGCCAAAGACTTTTTTTTTTTTAAATAAAGAAGATAATTGCTGAATTTTCTGTGCTGCGTAGATCAAGAAAACGCTATGTTCGATTTTTTGCCTCAACTGTTCACTCATGAAAGAGAAAGAAATCTCATTTCATGGGAATCATTCAAAGCGTTAATAATCTCGCTGCATCACTTTGCCTTCAAAATAAATAGTACAATATCCTTTTAATTATACATACACTGTGGCTTAAAAAGAGACAAACGACAAAGAAAAATCTGCATGATAAAAGGCTCCTAAACTTGCAGCATCCCTTGATCAAGACTTACTATGAAGCACTCGCTGCAAACTCCTTCCTCACCTGCCTCTAAGCTGCCTTGAAACCCCGTTACACCAACGGCGTCCAACCAAATCCAACCAGAGCCACCGCCACTGCCATCACCGCATCACGGTTAAATGCGGCCCTGCTGGGGCATGCCAAGCGAGGGGAGCAAAACTAGAGCAAAGTCAATCTCAAGTAGGGGCAAAGTTAGCCTGGAACATCATTCTGCTGGTCTGTCCTTGTCTCCCCTTCAGTACAGCAAATAGCACTTACTTACTGCTTGGCGCCGTTGCAGTTATACAGCTTTTCCACCAAGAAGAAAGTGGTTAGGAATGGCTCTTTGAATAGAAGTCCAAGTCACTTGTTTCAATGGCTCGTTCAGCGTCTGTTAGAGTTGTGGAGGACTCTTGTGTTTGGTGCAGGCTCTCAATTTGTGGAATTGAATGTACACTTTCAGATTTCTCTCAGGTTTTTGCTGAGGCTGTTCTGTCTTGGTTTTGACTCTTTGTCTATAAATGCCATTTAAAGGCTGTTACTTTTTCTTCTTTTTTTTTTTTCCCCAACAGTATCAAGAACAAAAATAAAGGCGAACTAATCCCCCCAGTAATGAAGGAAACTATATCCTACCTAAAAAGAAAAGGTGAGTTTTGTGTCAAAAAAGGATGTCTCTTTCAGAACAAGGACGATAGTATGAAACTATGTAACGCAGTGCCTGATTCAGCAAAGTTTACAGCTGCACAAGATATGTTTATGTCCTGAAAGCTTGAGTGGCAATTGGGCAGTGCCTTGAGAGCTTTGATGGATAGGGAATGCTTGTTATCAGATTATTGTCCCACTATGAAAAAAAACCCAAAAACTTTTTGCCCTTAGGATTAATTAGGGAATAGCAAATGAGAGAAGATGTCCTGAAATACACATTGTCAACCCATATTGTATTGTTGGTTTTAAGTAGAACTCCCAGAAAAAATCAATGAGAAGTTCTGTTTTTATAGAACCAGTGGCCATAAAAAGTCGTTGAAAATGTGTTTTGCAGGAGTCAGCCTGAAGTCCTCCATTCACAAAATATTTCTACTGGCATTTACGGTCCCTTTGACTGCAGTTCATGTTTATAGTTACGTTATATAGGGATATGGATTATAAAGACCCATATCTAAAATGGGAGCATTCAAATCTGAGTTCCCTATATCGCCTTCATGTACAGGGCAAAGAGAGGGTAGACTTTGAACCGCTTGCTATACCACTGAGCTCCCCAGTGCCTACCTGACCAACATAAAGGACCAAATATCAAGTGCATTCTGTAGGGTAGGTGCACTGTGTTCCCTACAAAGGGACAAAGGCACATTCAGGGAGAAAGTCAGAGATAAGGCTGTAGTCTTGAAATTCGTTTTCCCAGTGTAATGTGATTTTACATTTTGATCCCTGATTTTTAAGGCAATCAGAGCAATATTTCCATAGCCCTTTGTGCTCCAAGGCCTCAGAGTTTCACGAATGTTTGCTAAATCTTACAGTGCTAAATCTTACAGTACTAAATCTATAGCCTAGGTACATTTATCTTACAGGTGACAAAACAGAAACAGAGCATAACACAGTTATGTGACTGGCACAACATTACGCAGCGGTAGCACTGGGAACGATTCCTAAGATCCTTGAAAGAAGGGTGTGAATTTTTAATAGGTGTGTCGAGTGAAGAAAATCAAAATGTGTTTGGTTCAGTTGTTTCCTTCTTTTTTTTTTTTTTTTTTTAAAATATCACTGGCATTTGATATGCCATTAAGTTTGGTTAATGTTTGAACAAATTTCGAGGATCAGCGTGATTTTTGTTAAGACAAAAAACAGACTCAGATCTCTATATTGCTGTTAAATGAGTTTTATCTGAGATTTTCCTCATTTAAAGAACTATCTGTATTGACAGCACACAAATAATACAAAATACAAATTTTGAGTAAATTGTATTCTTCTGTAGACAGGCTCACCCAAAACCTATATCCCACAATATTCCTAATTCTTAATTTGCATCCTTGAGCTGTCATTCTGAACAAGGTAAATTTTGCTTTCAGTATTCAAATAGTATGCATCATTGATCTCTGTTAATTTTAACTATTGCCACTAGGGTTTGGTCTGAGTTTGAGTTTATTTGAACCCTAAGTGAGAAATTTCAAACTTTTTAAAAACTTGTACTGAACAGGCTTCACATTTGTGAAGACAAAGGTGGGGTGCGCAAGAAAAACGTTGCTTCTCAGCTTTATTGCTGATTCTCAAGAGAAATCCTGGTTTCATTTAAATCAGTGCAAGATCATACCGATCTAAATGAGGGCAGACTAGACACTTAGTGTCTTGCCCTCATTGCTAGGCTATGCTCCTTCATATTTTAGCTTACCCCATGGTAAATAAGAACATTAAATAACTGCCCATTTTATTTTTGTTTGGGTTTCGTACCTTGAGTGAAGCTGATTAATGATATGCATAGGAGAATGAGAGAGAGATCCACTGCAGTGGATACCTGCTTACAGTTTGCAAGCAGTGGAGCATAGCATCTATAGGGGTGCTTGTGTACAGAACAGCTAGCTCCTCGCCTCTTGAAATTGCTGATTTATCTTCAAAATACCTGCAGTAGCCAAGGCCAAGTACTGGAGTGGGGCCAGTTCTGCTATTAAAGGTATCTACTGATCTGCAGTAGATGAAGAGTTCCTAATAGACTTCATTGAAGGTCTCTTGGTCCAAATTCAGGATTTCCACTCAAGCCCATAAAGCTGTTTGGATGTGCTGTTTCCAGACTGGTGCTAATGACGAAAACTTTGCAGGTGTAGCTTGTATCAAATATTATGGTTGGATACAGAGAATGTAAATAGTTCACTACTAAGAACGTTGAAGGCAAGTGACTGGCAGCTTGAGACAATCCCTGTAATTATAATTGTAAGTGGATAATTAGAGCTTGTGTAGTGTATCAGTGCATACCCCATCTGCAGATGAAAGCCAGACTTTTTCGTGTTTTAAATTGTTATGAAACAATCATCCTTACATATATTTAGCTTATCTTAATAGGCAAATACCTCTTCCTCACCAATCACAGGAGTCAAGAGAGCTAAAATGAGGATAAATGCGCACTAACATCATTACTTCTCCCAGCTGTTATTATTTAGAAATTGAGTGAAAATTTAGTCACTAAAATGTTAATTGGTTTAAACTTTTGGCTGTGCTGGGGAGGAAGGCTTTGCATATCTGGCACTTCCTTGGACCTATTTAAAGATTTTAAAGAAACAGGAGGTTTATGGCCATCATTATATTGTGCTGGTGACCAGGAACTAGTAATTCTTGCACTGATTTGACACAAAACCTCCTCCATGTCTTGCTTTTGTTCTCTCTGGGTGTTTTGTCTCATCACTATTGCAGCAGTCCCATACTCTTCCCTCTCACCAATTGCTGAGTCTAGCTCAGATACCCACAGTTTTCTGCAGCAGCAACGCCAACTGCGCTGTACAGGGAAAAAAGGCAAGTTTTAGTTCTCATGGTTGTGCTAAAAGAAAGGGTTGGCTCAACCTTGTCATTGCAGAATTTCTCCTAGATGAAATGTTTGTTATTCTGAAAGCAGTAATCCTTGGGTTTTCTCCAAACTTCATCCTTTTTGGCTAAAAGCTCGTCTGTTCAGTGCAGTATCAGCACAGTTTGTAAAGCATAGTCTCTGAGGAAATGTGATGATAGTTCTGAACGAAGCCCTTGTCCTACTTTATGCATCTCTGCAAGTCAGCGGTGTGGTAATGCTGGCCACTGATACGTAGTCCAGCCATGCACTTGCTAGCCGGACTATCTCATTTTTCCCCCAGCTCTCTGTCCTTCTGTGCCCCCAGGAAGGAAGGGCATGGGCTCTGTCAGCGTTGATATTTTGCAACCAAGCCCAGGTTTGCTCAGAGCTGTCATATTCCCAATCATAAGGAGATCTCCACAAACCAGATTTCTAAGGAGAGATGGCTTGTCAGATAGAGTGTTTTCTGACATTCTCAGCCAGCTGATGCTTGAAAGCCAAGTACCTGCCATGCCGAGGCTGTTAAGCAGTAGGTGATAGACATACATTTTTTTGCACTTGATTATAAGTGTGCAGGTATCTGTTGTACCTGCTGTCTGCTATGATTTTAACTCTTTCTCTAAATCTGGAATATCTCAATTCTGCCATCAGCTTCTACGAGTGTCGGTTCCTGTGCTGACAGCCCTGGGAGGCTGACTGGCAGCGTTCTTTGCACTCCAGACGTGGCCGTGAGCACAGCGAGAGCTTCAGTTCATCTTCCGGAAGTGACAAAAATTCGCTGTCATTACCCTATTCCATTTGATTTTGGCATAGTTTCCAGCCTCGAAGAATTAGCAGGGAGTGGGGTTTGTTTTTTGCCCTATGTGCAGTATTTCCCATTCTTTCTTCCCATTGCTACATTTTTACATCTATGTACCTGAAATCAGTTTCTGAAACTCTGATTTAGGTTACAAAAGCTGCTGCAAAATCATGCTTCATCAACAGGGTTAAGATGAAACATCAGAGACCCTCTGATGTCCGTTAAGTCCATTCTGTACTGCTCAGGCTCTTACTTCTTGAACAGATGTGATGAGGGAGCTGTGGTGGTATTCAAACTAGGCACCAGCCTGTAGTAGTATGCTACCAGGCTAAGGAAACTTTCCGTCTCTAAAGTTCGCCCAGCCTTTTTCGTCTTAATGACTCTGATCCCTTTGACAGATTGCTTCATGTCACATTTTTCCTCCTTGATGTTTAAATTTTCTGCCTCAGTTTCAGACAACACTGTTGGCAGAAGTGTTCTTCCCAGTGAGAAGACATCCTCATCTGTACAAATGAGCCAAAACTCCCCTTCTTGTACCGAGTTATTGAGTGGGCTCTGACAGCAGCAAGCCTGTCCTCATCCCCAACAGCCAAATTAGCGTTATGACAGTGTGTGTGGGTTTCTTCCTCATATATTTATCCGACTCCATATTTAGGTAGCTGTTTCTGAGCAAGATGACTCTCACTAGATCCAGTTAGTAAGTCACCCAGTACCTTAACAGGACTAAAGAATCTACTCTAAGCAGAGATTCCTCTACATCTGTTTGTATTATATAAACAAGATCTATTATGGCTGATGCCTCAGACACTATTACAATAAACACAATAAACAAAGTTTTCTTAATTTCTGTAATAATTTTCATGTTATTTTTTCAACAAAGGAAGAGAAAGTAGCTATTACACCACTTTCATTCTAGCTCCACTTTAGAGTGAAAAACGTTTTTAAAGTTTTTAATACTGAGTTTTAAAAATGCTTAATTTCAGTTCCTGCTAACCTTCACAGGGAAGAATTGGTTTCTTAAATGTGTTCTGAGTATCTGAGAAAATCATCAGCTCATTAAGACTAAGCCTCAGAGTTCATCTTCTGGACCAAACCAGAGAAGTGCTCTTAATTTCAGAAGTAAGGTGTCTGTATCATCCTGAACCCAACTAATGATTTAATCAGGCCAAAGAGGAAGGGTAGATTTAACACAGCACATTTGTGACTAGATCTTCATAGTAGCCAGCAAACCAGAGGACATTTTTTTCTATGCTCAGCCTCAAAACCACAACCTGATCATCTGTCTAGTTTATAAATGCAAGGCTTGACTTGCATTTGCACTAAATAAGATTTTTTTTTCTTTTTTTTTTTTTTGTATGTGTACTACCTTATCTCTACCATGCGGTGAGAAATTACCTTGCTTAATTAAATATTCACTCTCTTGTCAGAACAATTCCTAAGTGTTTCTAACCTGGTGTCATTCCTTTGGTGGTAATGATCTTGATGCTTGCTCACAGGCCCTTTTCTCCAAAAAGCCCAGCTTATGCCACAGGGTAGTAATTTTCTTTCTCTGCTTAATATGTCCCCACATGTCCCCAGCAACCTATTTTGTGCTGAAGTGAGACTGTAAATGGGAGCTGTCACTTCTAACCAACCATTTTGGTAACCAGGGATATAAGTAATGCCATGCTATGGAGGATGCATCTTCGTGTGTATGGCTTCCGTAATGCTCAGGGAGGGGGTTGTGCGGGTGGCTGAAGCTGCTGGTGCTGCCCACCCCGACCCGGCAGGGCAGAGAGGGGCCCGCTCGCTTCAGAGCTGCCCAGCCTCTGAGGCAGTTTTACCCATCGTAGGCTTTAGGATTCAGAAATGCACTTCTGCCTTTAAACTCTAATAAGATGTCACAGCAGAAGTTCCCTTTCGTGTCTTTTACTTACATGTCTGTTTTTCTAGAAAAGCAGGTTGCAGACTGGATATAAGGTTTTTTTTCAAATTAAAAGCTAGCTGGTGTGTGGCTGGTGGTTTTGGTGTTTGTTTACGTCAGTATTAGTACAATTCACCATGCTCTCTTAGTTTTTAAACTCTGACCCGCAGTTTGAGTGTACTAACTGATACACACTAAAAATAAAACTGCATGGCAAAATCCATATTTTGTTTGCAAACCCCCCAACATATGGAGGTCAGGCGACAACTTTTAAGGGAATTTTTATTTGATTCATTATGGTGGGTATAAACTGCACTGTTCAGACCTGCATGAAGATGTCAAATAAGTTACAAAGGGCAGGAATGTTGCTCAAGCCTATCTCAAATATTAATACACTGTCATTTGTCTTGGTCTTATGCAAAATAGCAATTTGAAATATATAGGTAGGATTATCATTGTTAATGTATTTTATGTTTTAGAGGGTATCCCCAAAGGTATAAATGACATGCTTGTCCGTATTTTAAACAATTTAAAACTAAAGCTAACCTGCCGGGATTATTACTAAAATTTCCAAAATTTGGTAACATTTGTATTCTATAGAATGGCCATATAAGGAAACAGGTACAAAAAAAGTGCGTAGAGAACTGATTACTAAAGAGACCATGTGAGATCAGCAGCAGCTCAGAAGTGATGGAACAATAAACTCACGGTGAAGGAATCACACTACAGAATTATAAAGCAGAAAAGATAACTGTCCCCTATAGGAAAATTACCTCGCAGTGGCTCCTGTTGCCAAGTCTTTCTCTCTTACCTCATCTTTTTTGTTGACTGGAAGTGCTTTGCAGCACAAAGTTTTTGTTCGACGTTGTCTCACGGTACCACAGGAGAGTCCTGGGCGATGACTAAGACTTCTAAATGAAATGGTAATAACCATGCTATAGAAGTTTAATGATAAAGTAATAAATGTCCTATGGTATGATTATAATGACAACTAAAGCTGTCCTTTATCTGTTCAATAGCAGAAGCAGTGGTAAACAGTGATTAATCTTTCTGCCTCATCCCCTCCATGAAGCACAACAAATCTTGCTGATGGAGAAAGTTTTGGTTCCATTTTTTAATGTGAATGAATACATCCTGGTGGTGATAGTCAGAATGGGTAGAGATGGATGGTTATGCATTCTGAATACATTGGGATTGCTGCAGCTTAGCGAGTTTGCCTGCTGGCCTCCATTTCTTGTGATCAATCAAATATCTTTTAAAAATGCAACACCGGGAAAGCTTGACATTGGCCATATAAACATTTCTGAGTTCTTCGCTCTTTTGTTTTCATGTGAATGTTTTTACCTAGGGTTCATGGAGATGAGATAAATCCCAAGACTGGTTCGTGTGCCATCAAATAAAAATGAACCTTGTAATAAGCACAGTTTGTGTTTTTGGTGCTCAGGCATTGTAAATAAATTATGTTCAGAGGTGCCAAGTGTAAACTGAGAATATTCATTCATAAATCCAAAGGCTAGAGATTATGCCATTCAAAACTGCAAAGACACAAATACACTTTGGCTTCTGTGGAAGATGCACAGTTCTACATCCTTGCTGCTGCTGCTCAGCTTTTCAGCAGGGCTGGAACTGTCCCTTCTCTTCCCCTCTGCCCTTGATCTGCTGTGCACTTTCTTGCAGTGCAAATCATCTTTACAAACTGCAGACATCACGCTCACTTGTTCTGTATTCATTGCACAGAGTACAAGGGAAAGGAAGGCTGTGCAATCTCCTCCTTGAACCTGTACTGTATTCTAGCTTTAAAAAAAAATCTCGAATTTTTCTTAAGCATAAAAATTCACAATTTCCGCCACCTTGGGCATTTAAGATGTTACGTTGAAGATGGCCAATTAAAATATGCTATAAACTCATCAGTCCTCATATTAGAAATAAATTAGTTCTAATTTTTAAAATGGAATCATACTAGAATTAGGTAATCTGCAAGAAGATGTCCAAATCAGTTGTATTAATGAGAATGAAAACCGCTTACAAATCAGGATGGACACTTCCTGAGACTTGGCAGAACCCCAGTCAAAAGAAACATTTCCAAACTCAATTTGGGACAGAAGGAATTCAGATGCTCACTCTTTGCTATTTCTCTTCTGAAAGCAGACAAATTAACAAAGGTTTTTGATGCCAGCAACCCTCAAATCAAGGATGATTGAAAGAAAAAGAATGTAATTTTCTCATCTCTCTTTCTTTGACAAGTTTGCAGCAATGTGACAGCATGTGTTGCTTTAATTTATCTTTATCAGTTTTGATTTTTCTGTGTCTTTCCCGTGGGACAGCTGATCGGGGGAGTAGAAGGGGGTTAAGTATTTTTAGCAACAGTTTATTAATTCGGAGTGTGGCACAGTTGTGTCATTGCACTGTGAAATTTTGTCTACTGTGGTAAAAGCCATCTTATTTCACTGTGCAATGAAGTGCCTGCCTGTTTTCATTTATGATTACTGACATTTAAATAATTAGTCAGTTAAATTCTCAATCGCAGAATCACTTTTCGTTGAATACAGATGGCTCCTTCACTAGTCACATACTAAGTTTTTCTGTATAGCACTTAATATTTAAATAAAATTTCACTCTTTTTGGTCTGGAGAGTTAAGTGCAGAGTAGCAAAAGTCCACTGATCTCTATATCTATCTATCTATATTTTTTTGGTGAGGGGCAGGGAGCAGTTTATGCTGAGTTATCTCAATAGAGGCTCTGCATTGATAGAATATGTGAGTGACATGCAGCTGCATGTTTATCAGAACTGGAAAGCCCAGGCTAGCTGCTCGTGTCAGTCAACCCCTTGCAGTGTTTTGGCAAGCGCTGCTGCTCCAGGGTTGGTATTCTCTATGGACTGTGTTACCCATGCTATTAATGGCAAAATAGTTCAACTTGTGCACAAAAAAACCCAAAATTCTCATTAAAGAGACAGCTGACATGAGTCATGCTGTAAGCGGGATTTGATTGAAGAAAGCTACTAATAAAAATGAAATAGGCTACTTCAAAATTATTTTTTTAAAAGGACAAAAATGAATGCTTTGAGCTGCAATGACCAGGATTGTCTTCAGCCAATTTTGTTTCCTCATCCTGTAACTCTAGTGGCTCTGGCACATATTTTCTCTGCAAAAAGAAGATAGAGTGATTAATTTTATTTTAGTGTTGGCACCTTGTGTTTGTTTGATTATGGTGGTTCTAAGAACTGGGGTTTTTTTCCCCTAGTGTCTGAAAAGGAACAGACAGGTTTGGAGAAAGTATTTCCTGACTGTGTATAAGGTTGTGTATTTACCCATCACAGTGGAATAACCAACGAGAGGCTTCAGGTCCCTTTCCTTCTTCCCATCCCTTAATATGGGACCCCAGTTGGGGGCATATGCTAATGCTGTTCAGGTTATGTGACATGGGAAACACCATCATTCAAATCATGTTTTCAGGTAGCTTTCCCTTGCCCTGCCTAAACACAGAAAGCACTTAATAGCACACAGCAATTAACAGACTTACAGACTTCTAAAAAAAGTATCCTGCTCAGTTCATATGCATCACAGAAGTCAGAAAAATACATTGCAAAAGGGCTGTCTCTGTACCCCGGCTCATCGTTTTCCCCCTTCAATAGCATAATTGCTGTTGACTCATATTTGTGTTTACCAGTAAACTGAAGTTATGACCCATGCTTTATTTAAAAATTGCTATAATATATTATTTTCTGGTTTGAGCATCTTTTATACAAAAAAGATGTGGCACTCTTGCTGTTGTGGTTCTTTTACTTTAGAAGGAGAATATAGCTTTTTCTTTTTTCCTGACAATTGCACTAACCTACGTTTAATTAATGTCACATCATTTGGATAGGTTGCCCACAGATGTAAGAAGGATTGGAGATACCTGCTTTGGTAGTTGGCTTGTTGCCACCTGCGATCAAACAAATTGCTGTATATTGATTCAGTTTCAGCTGACCTGGAAAATGAATTCTGGAAGAAGCATAGATATTGCCCGTATCCCAGCTTTCTGCAGATAAAAGTTGCTTTTTCCCCCTCAGACCTCCAAAAAACATATCCAGCAGGAGCTTAGCATTATGTGCCGTTACAGTAACATCGGTGGGATGCAGGGCCAGACAAGTACAGCTGCTGTCTACGCTACAGATTAATGTCTTTAATTAGATTCTTGAAAGCTTAGCCAATAAAGGCGTAAACATGTTAAAAATTGATATTTTTTACGTTGTAGTTTATACAGTGAGATTCACATCAGATTAAAGCATTAACTATTAAACCAATTTCTGCAAGCTGAATTGCAAGCGTTCATGATGTCCATTTTCTGAAAGACTTGTTTCTACAGAAAACCTCTAGTCCACTGACAGCCAGCATAATATTCTACAAATTCTCAGGAAATTATTGTATTTCTTGTTTGCTGAGGGCAATGCCTTGACGAGCTAGCTGTTCACAGCTGCCACTTCCAAAACCATGTCTTTAGACAGGTTGCGCTATACATCTAATGGAACAGTTTTACTACAGTGATGCCATTTGCCGTAACTTTATTCAACTCATGACCTGGTTGGAAATAAAGCAAGTGGTCAAATAGATCATAATTATTGTCCGTTTGGTTCCTTTAGTAATCACACACGTTTGAGATGTCATACTCCTTCCACAACTGAGTGCATGGGCTAAAGTTTTAATATTCTACCTGGAATTTAACAGGCACGGGTATAAATGCTTAGAAAGTAACTAGGAGCTATATTCAGCTAAACTCCAGCTAAGCCTCTAAATCTGGTCAGTGGAGCACTTCAAGTAAAACTTCAAAGTGGGGTTCTTTGCAAAAGTCTCTGAAACATGTCTATGAAAATTTACTTCAATAGATTTACAGGCGTGGTTTGGGGCTCAGTTTGCAGATATGCTCAGTGAGAGTGGGTACATAAGCAGCCTAGTAAATCTAAATCTCCTGCTTCCATGTCATTAGGTGCAATTGAAAGCTACTTTTAAAGAAGAATTATAGTTGACAAGACACTCTAAAACACTTACGGAAAGGTGGTAGTATTTCTATGAGACACGTTAAAGAAAGTGCTGTAGGCAATGCTGAAACATTATTTGATCCTACATTCTATTCTCAAGGACTTTATTTCCAAACAATGAGTGTATCAAGTGGCTTTGTTCCCAAACCTTCTCCCTCTGTTCTGTTTTCAACTGAACCTATAGACAAAAACAAGAGAGTGACAGCTGTTGCAGATGAGACCTGCATTAATTGTTTTTTCAGGACTACAAGTAGAGGGCCTCTTCAGGAGGTCAGCCAGCATCCAGACTATTAAAGATGTTCAGAAACTCTACAATCAGGGTAAGCTGTCATCATATCGTTGCCAGTAATAGTATGAGGGCTTTGGTGATCTTGGTTTTGTTGGTGAAGCAGAAATGCTAGCTTTCTTATAATTAGTTAATCATAAAACCATTTGTAATGTAAAATAATAAGAGCACAAGTAGAGAAACCTGAAAGATAGCAACGGGCACTTACTGCTTACTGAATAGCAAGTCATCAGTTGATGTCAGACCAGAGCTTACAAAATCTGTAGCACCTAGTGAGTGATAAGGTTTGAGTCAAAAATGGTCTGTATTTTCAAAAAACGTTTGTATTGCCTCTATGTGCTTTACTGTAGTTACGAAGTACAATGTCTCTGTGTCATTTTGCCTCTGGTGTTTTTCCATGGTTATGGCAAAGAAATACAATTTTACCTAATAATTTATTAAACGCAGTGAGGTAATTTTGAAAGTCACTGCCTTCTCTGTGAAGTCATTTTATGAAATGCCTTTATGGGGAGAATGTCTTATAGCAAGATTAATAAAACTCTATGAAAAATACAAAAATAAAATGCCAGGAGTTACCAGCAGCGGAAAGGCAAGAGGTTTTCTGTTCAAAATGTGGCGTGAAACAGTTTTTAAGCAGTAGTTTAAAGAAAAAGTAAAACATATCATTGAACACCTTTTTTCTTCTTTTTCTCCTTCCAGGCAAGTCTGTGAATTTCGATGATTATCATCTGCTGTTATCCTAAAGACTTTCCTTAGGGAACTCCCTCAGCCATTACTAACATTTGAGTGTTATGATCATATCCTCGGAATCACCAGTGAGTATAAATAAGTTTTAGAAAAATTGATACAGCAAGTTGAACTAGACCTGGCTAATTCATAATCACTGCTGTTTGCTAACCGTGACCAGTTATGGGTATATAATATTAGTGCTTCCCTGCAGCCACGGATGGGCAACCTGATAATCTGCACCAGAGCAAGGTGGTCAGGGTTACCAAGACCCTCTCTGCTTTTTACAAGCTTTACTTTATATATCATGCTGTATTATTGAGAATTGGATTGGACTTCTCACTGTCAGGGCTCCATTTATATGTCATGGCACAGCACTGAGTCAGTCTCAGTGATTCAAGTTATGTCAAAGCAGCTTTAGTTTTAGCAGCAGGATTGGCAGAATTGTGGAACCAAAATTTAGTTGGTCATTTGTATGCTGCTTTCCTTTTTTTTCCTTTTTTTTTGTGCGGAGGGAATTGGTTTTATGGCAACTATTCCCATGGGATAACATATTGGGGAAGAAAGGATCTAAAGAGAAGAGAAGACATTGATTATCTGAAGATCTGGCACCACATGAAACTATGAAGTATAAAACTTTAGTTATGCAGTCTTTGTCAGGGACTAGGAGTTTATAATGCTGGCAAGGCCACCCCCTAATACATGAGGCTTGAATATCTGAGATCCCAGAGTATCTGGGAGTTAGTACCTAGTACTTGTAGAGACTGGTGTTTTGCCATCCAGGCTATAGTCAAGCTAGCAGGAACCCATAGGGCTTCCAGTCACAAGTCACAAGCACACATTTTTCCAAAACCTGCTTTTTGAGGACATTATATCTGAATGGAGTACGGCTTCCAACAGAGTCTGTTAGCATACGTCTGGTAACCATGGGCTGATGCTGTTGCAAAGTGTAGGTTATCATCACTATAATGACTGTTGCTAAAATAATTCAGACTGGGGATAAATCTCAATTGCTACGTGTTTGTAAAGTGTAGAAGTACAGAAGTTTACTGTACCTAGATATACTGTATTCTAGGTAAAATTCTTACACTGTGCCCATCACTAGCACCTGCGCATACTGTTTCATATCATTAACTTTATTCATATATTTCTATTAAAAAACTTCATCGGGTCATGTTCAGAATCCTCTGAAGTTCTGTACTGTTTTGCTATTTGCAAGTCTGTAGATCACCACCTTCCAAATCAAGGATTCATCTGTTCATACGGTAAATATCTCAGGGCATTGAGAAAAATGGGTCTATTCACAGGTAGGTATTAGAAATGGAGGGACTAAGGGTAGTCACTCAGAACTGGAAAGAATAGGGGAAATTTGGAAAAAGGATGCATAAATGCTAATTTTTACTGAATTAAACTTGTGCTGACTTTCTGGACATGATATTACTTTGTGACAGAGCTAAGTGAAAAATGAGAACAAGTCTGAAAAGAATCTGAGAGCAATGCATTGTCCTAGGAACCCTGGGAAGTTTTGCTTGGCAGAGCGCCTTGTGAAACATTCATTCCATGTTACTTTTGTTTACTGGCATTTTAAATATTAACAAAATATGTTGAAAAGTGGAGTTTAAGAGAATTTCTCTTTGGGCTTTCTTGTTATGCAATGTGATGTCCACTATCTTTTCTTGATGCTGTGGTGATACCCTGTTTTTAAAAGATTTTAAGGCTGAGAGCCAAGCTGGACTGCAGCAAAGGCATATTCTCTGTGAATACAGTGCAGAAGGGAGCTTTGAAGAGGTGTGATCGCAGACAGCTGTCTTGGGATGATTTGAAAATTCTCATTCTGTCTTCTGGAAGATGCCAGAGCAGTGTGTGATGTATCTATTACATGTCTTAACCTGCAGACCCAGAAATACAGTATCTCTGCTTTGCAGTACTTTGAAATGATAGTGAAACATTTCTCTTCAGTGTCTCATCTGAAGCATTTTTCTAAAGAGTTATTGGTGGGAGCTGTGAAATAAATTAGCCAAGTGACTGACTAAAAAAGTTAATAAACCCTTGAAGCTTGTAATTGTCAAAGAACAACTTCTTTGGCCGTGAAAACTGCTAACAAGAGTTCCTTTATCCAGTATTGCTACAATTACTGCATTATTTACTCTGCAGAAGGCTGGCAAAAAAATTCTTGCGATTCACATTGTTGTGTCTTACAGGAACTGGTAGCTTTGCAATAGGAAAAATGTCAACACAGCTCACCACAGTATAGTTTCATGTATTTAATCCAGAGCTTAAGGGAACATTTAACATGCTGGAATTTTGTGCATGCACACATACTTATGTACACCTCTAGCTGTGTCAGGGAGAGGGAGAGAGAAATGCAACAAATGCAGAAAAAACATCATCACAAATGAGCTGGTTAGGTCAGGCATGATTGGAATCATCAGACCTTTCTCCACATTGGTGTTAAACTTCCAGTACTAAAATAATTACAATATTGCAGGAAAAAAAAAAAAAATTCACTTGGAACAGCATTTGAAATATCATCCAGTGTTAGTGTAATTCTCACCTAGACTGTCTAGATGATGCAAGGAGTTTGGGGTCCAGTTCTGGTTTTGCCCATCTGTAGAAATGAGTTAATAAACCTGCTTAGGTTCACCTCTAGAAAATTCTTACCCACCCAAGTGGCTATCTCATAAATTTTTGCCAAGACAGAAGAGTTTCCTGCAGAATCACAAAAGTGTTTTTAAAGTTAGTAGAGTGCCAAAAGAGCATTTTGGGTAGAACTATGTCTCAGCAAGAATAAAATCAGAGCATAAAAAGTAAACGTCTGGATTCATGGAGAGATGATGGGATTCAAATCAAGACCTTTGAAAGTCCTCTCTAGCAAAGAAATTCTTTTGGCTATTTCACTGAATTGAGAAAATACCCTGGAAGTTAGTCTTAGTCAGATATATGATAATACAAAATATGATAGGGTCATTCAGATGGATAACCCTAACTGTTACTGTGGTCGTGGAGGTTAGTAGAGCTGAATTTTGTGATCAGTTTTACAGATGGGTATCTGAAGTAATTCCGGCAGATATAAATAAGGTATTATTTCTTAGTAATATTTTGATGTTTTGGAGTTAAGACTGACTTTGACATTGCAGGTGTGGAGAGCAGTTTACGAGTCGCCAGATGTAAGCAAATCATTCAAGGACTTCCTGAACACAATTACGTTGTTCTGAAATATCTGATATGCTTTCTCCATATGGTGAGTATAGGCAAAATTTCCAAAGTAGAGCCAGTCTTTTCTTTCTAAATCTGTTCTTGTTCATTCAACATTGAAAATCTCCACAAAAAATAAAACTGAAGAATTTTAAAAGTATGGTGAGGTGGTGGTGCAGTACTTGCCAACAGAGTGAACTCAGGATGCAGAACCCTCCAGTTCTAATAAAAGTCAATGCTAAACAATGGTCTGGCCATCCCTTCACCATGAAATTCTTTAGATCTAAGGAAAACTACTGTGTAAATTTAAATGGAACTGTGCCTGTACTGGAATATTTAAAGTCCTGTCCCCGGGACTCCACATTCACAAATGTATGTTTTTATTGATTTAGTTTTTGGTTTTTTCCTATTTTGGAGTGAAAAAAAGCCTGAAAATAGTAGTTGTGTAATTTTTGGTGCCGGAGGAAAAGTAGGTGAAATCACCTTTTTTCTCCAAAGTTTAAATCTTGAGCAACTAAAACACCAAATAAATTAGTGTCATTTTAGAAAATGATAGAAATATTAATGACCTTTAGAACAACAATCAGCAAAATATTTTATATTAAATCTTACAAATAACATTTTCCTGTTTAAAATAGCCTTTCATCCTGTAATTTACTACAATGTTAAATGAAAAACTTCGACCATGACATTTTGCAAGCATTTTTGGTATGCTTCAGATAAATGAAATCGTGTGTCTTTTGTCCTACTTTTTGATTTGCTGATTTTTTTTAAGCCATTTTTGGAAACCCCACAAGTGTGAGGGCTTGGGGAACATCCATTACAAATAGTTTTACAGTTAGCCTAGGAACATCCTTTGGTTGCCAGTTTATGTGCAGGAAAAGACAGTAATAGGAGCGTGTACTTCCCTTCCTTCTGCCTTATCCAAAGCATTGTCTTTTCCAGATTGCATTTTTCAAACCCAGGTGCCTAAGATTGATGATCATTGACACCTAATTAAAGTGATCTAGCCTTCAGAAGTCCTAAGAGCCCACCAAAGCAATCATGTATGTGGAATGATGCTGATTTTCACCAGTGGAGGAATTAGCCTTCAGTAACTGTTCTTGGGCTACTATCATGTTTGCCATATTCTAGCCAGTAGCATATTTCAGAAACAAGTATATTTAATCCCTTTTTCTATCAAAACACTACAGAAAAGCAAGATTAAAGGGAACACATTGATATGACCCTCACTCAGACAGCACTTGCAGGGTTCCTGTAACACCCACATGTTCATTTACTGTCGCTTAGCTGAACTCTAATGCTATTAAGGAAATCTCATGTCATTTGCTATTATTTTAGCAACTGATATCTCTCCTCAGTGTTATGAATCGTGTAAGTGACTTTGTTCCAATAATAGATGCACCATCTCAACGCACTTCTTAAGAGCTGAGCACTTGAGGTGTTAATGAGGTGTGCAAAAGTACTACATAGTGTTTTCTGTAATTGGGCAACAGAACATAGCATTATTTTTGAGTATGCCTTGTTATGTAAAGCACAGCGTCAAGTTGATACTAGTGCTCAGATCTGCAATTTTTGCTGATCCATGGCTTTTCATCCTTAATGTCTCGGGGAATATTTGCATTTGGAAAGGTCAAGGGAACGTGAAACAATCCAGGAGCTAGAGATTTCTATTCATTGCAGATCGGTGTGCTGCACAAGCTGCCACAATTCAAACTTTAACAGAGCTCTTTACCAATAATCCTAGTTTTTACCTGCAAGCATCAACCTTCTTACATATAAGAGGCAATTTAATCCTTCCATGAGCTCAGCCTTGAGTAGTGCAAGAGGTACTTGTGGTAATTTCATGAAGTGGGATGAATTGTAATCACTAGATACAGGTTTTGAACACTCCAGGTTTGATACAGGCTTGTGGAAGAAGGAAAAAAAATTCCTATTTTCTCTGCGGTCTCAACCTGCTTACTTAATGAAACAGTCCTTCTAGTCCAAGGGTGCAAGACAGTGCAACTCCTACAGAAGTGAAAGACCTGAATTTCAAAAATAGGTCCAAATTCTTTAACCTTAGATTAGCAGTAATTTTGCCAGTAATGAGCCCGGCATGCTGTGAAAGGTATAAGCTGCCCATCTCCACTTTGCAGTGCATCTGGCCGCAAGAGAGGGATTTGCAAGATCCCCTTGGAGTTGCAGTGGACTGAGGTCCCTAGGCAGCATAGGGCAACCAGGAGCAGGAGGAAAAACAAAGACCAGTTTTCATAAGTCAGTCCCTGAATTATGTCTGTAAAAAATGTCTGTGCTTGCTCAGCTGATCTCACAAGAGATGAACGTGCACAAACAAGTGCTTGTGTTCCACAAGCCCTGTGTTGCACATGCAGTGAAGTGGATTTATGAATGCACATGCAAACTTAAAGGGCTCAAAGAAGTCTTCTTGCAAATTACTTGGCAAAGCACTCAGTTACCCAGTTCTGAAGCCAGAAACCATTTAGTAGAAAACTATAATTGTAGTTTTCCATTACAGTCTAAAGCTAAACAATCGAGAAAGTTTGTAGAGGCAATAATATCATCTAGATGGTGTTTTTATAACCATGTCTTTGGTTTTGCTACCAGCTGATACAGCCCCTTCTCTACGCTTACACACTTTCCGTCTCTGCTGCTTATTTCTGTCCCTACAGTCATGCCTGATGCAGGGGGAGGGTGGCTGACTTGGCTGAAAGAACCATTGCAAAAACCTGCCAAATTCAAAACATCAAACTTGGACCAACTAGAAAAAATGGACAAGGTTTTGGGGCCCATGAGCTACGCTTCAGATCTGTAACTGAAGCAGCAAAGTTAAAGCCAAGTACAAGCTGGAAAAAATATGTTCTGAGTTAATGTTTTGTCTCAATCGCTTGTCCCATTGAAAAGTGTAATTAGCACCAGCAAAGCTAGGGGGTGGCTGGAGATGACGGGGCAGGGCACCTTGGCAAGGATTAGATGACTAAGCCTCATGGAGCAGATACAAGCAGTTAGCACATCTGCAGGGTAGCTGGGAGTGGGGGATAGAAACTTGTATTTCCAGTCAGTTTGTGGGGGCGTTTTAAAATCTAGTAATTTTCTTTTGAAAATGTTTTGTGGAGTTCCTTTCAGCATTGCGACTGAGAAGCCAAAGAGATGGTGATGTCCTTATATTTTTAAAACGTGGTGGTAATTGGCTGTTTCTACCCTTTGTATTTTACTGTTTAAGTTCATTAGGCTGTCTGGTTTCACTCCTGCAGTATCCGTGAGGGTGCTGGGATGTGGAATGCAAAAATTGTCACAATTTTGCTGGGGGGAGCTGGGTGTTTATTCTGGGATAGTGAAGATGTATATTTTGCATTTGTTGATGTGGCACTAAATCTTCAGTGTTTTTTCCCAATGATAAGTTTTGCAATGTATAAGTTTTATCTTTCTAGAGGACTTTCTGTCAATATAGGTTGTCATTACTTAATGATTTTTCTATACATGTTCCAGGGGGGGGGGGGACGGGACAACAAACTGGAGCTGTGTAGTTCTTTGTTGTAATAGTTTTCTGTAATGTTCAGATGATTCCTTCAAAGATATGATCTAGGTCCTTGGAGAATTGTCTTTTATTAGCTTGTCAAATTGACAGAGCAAGTGTATTTTCACTTGAAACAGAGATGACTAACTTTGTGAGGGAATCAAAGAGGGAGTCAAGGGGGTTAGTCCAAATGCAAAGGATGTCATTTGTATTTTTTAGATAGGACGTAGCTTTGGGGTGCAGTTTTTTAGAGGGGTAGCCCATGAAGAGGTTGGCTGACCGCATGCTGCCCTTACATGGTCTAGTGTTGGAAGAAAACAGCAGCTGCTCATGATAGTGTTGTAGATGAAGCGGATGTGTTCGTGTCGTTCAAGAAAGAGATCTGGCGTTGGAATAGTGAGGGGCTTGAGACAGTGTGAAGCCTGATCCCCTCGGGGAGGGGTAAAGCCATTACCGCTGGTGTGACAAGGCTTCCTTGCTTGCAGCTGTTGATGAGTGGGCAAAGATTCTTGTGGAGAAAGAGTTGGATTCAGTTGCACACTTCTTCTTGGATCTGCTGAGGAAGGGATTGCTGTGCATTTTGGAGTGAAGAAACGTGCCGTGTCTCCCTTGAATTCCTAAGTGTCAGCCTGGTTGATGACTCACAGATAAGGCTTAGTGTAGCTCTGCCTCGGATTATATAATCACTGGTTCATTTTATCTTAAGGATTTTCTCTCTCAGGGGAGAGGCTGTGTCATGGGTATTTTTGTTGATCATTTCAACATTGACTGTCTCCTTGAAATGTTCACAGAGTGGTGGTGGGTAGGAAGAGATGGTTTCATCTTGGAGTTAGAAACAATTCTTTGAAATAGTTGGCCTGAAGAGAAAAAACAAATCTAGCTCTACCAGGAAGCCGCAGTGGTGTTGCTTTGGGCTGAAACGTTGGCCTTCGAAGCCAGCGGCTAAGTTAAGCTGGGTGTGTTTCAACAAGCACTTGAAGACAGCACCTGTGCAGGACATGAGGGATGGAGTGTGTCAGGGAGCACTCCCTAAAACCGGGGGAAGACAACTGCAACAGGTTTAGCTCCTTCCACCCTCCACTGTCCGCCAGTACTATACCACATGCTTCTGTGCCATCACAGGGTACCTGCCCTGTATACGCTTAAGGTACCTGTCGTAGGATATACAGCACATATCTTCGGTTTTGTGCTGGGCTGTAGCTTTCACGTTATTTTAGAGACTTTCAAGTGAAAGAAACACTCAATCCACAGGGGTTTCACAGTACAACATTACACAGTGTGGATGCAGCCAGTATGAGCCACTTGACCCAAGGGCCAGAACGCAGTCCCTAGCCTTGTTATATTTAGTGGTATCCAAATGCCAGCTTTATTGTCCAGCTGCCTTCAGGACAATACCTAGGTCTATGTCTCCTTTTTAACAGGGTACTCCACTTAATGTTTTCCTAATTGTTTTCCCTCATCAGTTATTTTGGTAGTAGTTTAGCTTTTGCTACATTGCTGTAGTATAATGAACTTTTGTTTGAGCTGATCTCATCTGAAGCAGATTAAATGAACAAGATGGGCTTGTTGGTTTTTCAGTATAGTTAAATAGTGCATTGAGAGCAGTATGTGAAGGTCAGCAGGCTATACGTGGTTCCTACTCTAGAGAGAACGATGTGGGTTTTGCATAAGGTCATGAAGCAGGCATTGCTGCTTAATCTGATGACTTTTTATTCTCAAGTTGTGAAGTCAATCCTTTGAAAAGGTGGTTGTGGCACCAGTATCTCCTTATTAATACCTCATTCCTTTATCCAGCCCTGCTTCATGACCTTAAAAACAATTGAAGCCTTTAATATTTGTAGCAGAAGTAGCATCACGGTAGCTTTGATGTCTCAGGAGGGTGAGGCAAAGATTGGAGGGAAAAATAGTACCTATTAATGGAAAAATTAATATGGTTAGGAAGAAAGTGTTATGCTTTTGGGCATGTAAGTGCTTCTGGATGTCCTCTAAGAAAAAGACTTCCATCCTGCGCATGTGTCTAAAGGGCATTATATCCCCTCACGGCTGAGCAAATAGGCTCCTTGCTAGGTAGAACACCAAGGAGGGTGGGACTGTGCTGTAGGAGATAGAGGGGAATGAAACCTGTGTTGCCAGGCAGAGGGCAACTGGAGTTTATGCATGTGCTAAGAAATGTTCACGTGATCATAATGTTTCTTAGATTTTCCTATAGTGCCCTCAGGCTTTTCATAGTACTACAGAGCTGCCTTTTCAGGAGGCTTTATGGCAAGGCAGAAATGGAGAGACATTGAGAAGTAGAATTTTTGCTTTCCTATTCCACTTGAAATTGTAGCAGGAAGAATACACGGGAGATTTTGCCCAATAATTCCTTGTTCTGTTCTGAGATGACAGCTTCCGAGTAACCTGTACATCGCGGTTTGTGACTGCATGGTCTTCCCATGACAGATTACTGATCAACAACTGCAACCATCAGCCTGAGAAGAACTGGCTGAATTACCTAGGTCAGGAGGAATGAAAAGCACCTTCAGCTTGCTGGCTCTTTACAATAACAGAGAACTTGTCAGATAAGACACCCAGACCGTATTGGGCTTTAGATGCCAGCCATGCAATGCAGGAGAGCAAAACACACACAAATTCCCTGCCAAGTTGACCCAGAGAAAAAAGTACTCCTGCTAGTTCTGGCCTCACAGCCACAGATAGAAGTAGGACACATCATCCAGGTGCAGAACAGATTTCAGTGCTGTGTATTTTACCTACAGCCCATTTTCACCTCCATTGCTTCAGAGGAATTGGGTGGATGTGGAGGAACTTGGAAGTGAAGTCATGCATCAGTGGGAGAAAAAGAAAATCCTTCTAAACCCCTGCAAACAATTTGAGAAATCCTCGATGTTTATTCTATAGAGGATTTAGTACCAAAGCAGATGGGATAGCTGTTTGTTTATGCTGTCCTTCCCTGCCTTCCAGCAGAGATAAAAATAGATTCCATATAGAAGGATTGCAAACAATTAATTTTCCTAGCATAAGGAAACAATTCAGCCTTTTTGCTTGACTTAATGACATCTTATCTTGTATTTGAGGGACACAGATGCCAGTGGCCCCATAGCTCTAGACTGCATAGTCAGCCCTGAGGCTGTTAAGAAGCCAGTGATGTACCTGTGGCCAGGGTCTACTCCCATCATTCATTCATCCTCGATACAGGATGGTGTGTTGTCTCTCACTCTCTGGGGCACGTGTCTGCATATACCTATTCATGTTTATGTTTTTCCAGGTTTCACAGGAGAGCATATATAACAGAATGACAGCATCCAGCCTGGCCTGTGTCTTTGGCTTGAATTTGATCTGGCCATCGAAAGGAACAGCCTCTCTGAGTGCTCTGGTACCTCTGAATCTCTTCACTGAACTGCTGATAGATTTCTATACGAATATATTCAACTCCCGAACAGTGCCTGGTGAGATCTTACCTTAAAGCTCCCAGAAAGAAAAATGGAGTATGGCTGCCTGAGGGAATGGTCTCCGTGCCTCAACTGGTGGGAGGTTTGTATTCAGGGCTCTCTCCTGCGAAGCAAACTTTCAGTGCAGATTAAAGTTTCTATAGCTTTCCAAATACCAAAGATGATGGGAGAAGCACACTGCCCCGTATATTCTCATCACATGAGGGAGAATATGTATGTGAACATTCAAAGACCAATAGGTCAAAACGAATCCCCTCATTAAACTTGAGCAGCTGACAAAAACTGGTATGTTAAAAAAAATCATGACACTACCTGCCAGTCTGTCATTTCTCCAGGGATCTGGAGACCTTACTATTTGGCATTATTTTCTGGGGCCATGCAGAGCTAAGTTCTGGACCACTCCGGAATGTACAGGTTTCTTCTTTTTTTTATTTTTTTTATTTGAATACAAGTTTGTTAGAAATTTCCCTATTAAGTTAATAAAAGATGGAATCAATTTTTAAGATACTAAAATTTCTAAACTATTTTTCCTTATATTTAAGTGTCTGTTTTACACAAAAAGGTGCGCGCAGTGGTGGCACATCAGGTTTGCAATTACCATGGGCAATAAAGTGTTTCCTGGGTAATTTGAGTTGTGCAGACAGCTAACTAATTATGCTTGCAACTATCTAATATATGCAGTTAATCACTGTAGCTGCACATGCAAAGTGTGTGGAAGTTTTTCTTCTTAGTTCAAATGCGGAGCAATAATCTTATGGTTTTTTTCTCTAAATACTTGGAATTTTCATCAGTGGAGTTACATCAATGAGTGCATAATACAGAATGTAGGCTAACTTTGAGAAGAGTACCCCTCATGTTTGGGTTGCATGCTTTTGCAGTTTGAGTTGATAGAAGTTTGCTCTTCAAATCAGTTTCTCTAGAAAGCAGTAAGAGCAACAACTTGAATAATATACCTAATATCATTTTTATTCATTGAAAATCTATTATTAGTCCCAATGTGAATAATTAGCCAACATAAAGGGAGAGTTTTCAGTGTTTTCTTTCTAACTATGCCATTAATATCGCTTGTATTTGATGAACTCTAACACACTGCTATTTCATTGTTTAACACTGATTGGTAATGGGGTGGTGTAACAAAGTTATCATTATAGTTGCCTGCAAAGCAAAAGAAAATTAACCAGTGATAAAAAAAAGGTAAGCAGTATTTTCCCTAATGCTCTGGTCTTCCTGCTTCTGTACAAAGCTTACAAAACAGAGGGACTATTTAGACTTCAATAAAAGTAATAGTCTCAGGAGGACAATTTAGGCATCCCCTCCTCTGCAAACACATAGCCACTTTTTATCCTGTAGGTTCTAGCAAGTTGAAGGTTTGTACTTCTGGCCTTCCTCTTAGCAGTTATGAATTGCCTGCCTGTGTAAAGGGTGCAACAAAATCTTGTTGCAGTGGGTAAAGAGGATTCATTCTTGTCAGCAATTTCGGGAAATAACCAAGTATTCAGAAGGCTGTGAAATGCTGGATGTGCCAGGCCTTCATTTGCCCAGTAGGTGTCATCTATAGCATTAGGCAATGATTAAAATTTGAAAAATACAGAGGCTTTAGAACAAGATGTGTTAGGACCAACTTCTCACTTCACAGTCATGTGTTTTTCCCCAGTTCCTCAAGTATCTTAAAGACAACTGTTTGGCTTTTGAATATCTGTAAGTAGTAACCACACGACTCCTATTTAAGTATAAAATCTTGCATAATACAAAGAGAATAATTAACAAGTATTCATGATTGTTGCGTTTCAGCAAAATGAGATTGCTGAGGATAAAACTGTCATAGTTTTGTATTGCAACTCATCAGTTTTACATCTGAGTTATCAGTGACAGCATCATAGCCTGTTGTATAATGAAAAACAAACACAGTTATGCTCAGCACTGCTCAGCGACTGGGCAGCATGGTTCTGCGTATCAGCACCCTGTTCTTATAGGGGAGGAATTTGGCCTCTGGGAATTAACAAAATCTGAATATTTTGCCACTCTCTGACCTTGGTCAAAATACATATGCCTTAGTTTTGCCGTCTGTAAAAAGAAGGAGCACCTGGCATTAGAAAAGTGCTTTGGGATTAAATGCTGATAAGTCCTAGAAGATGGTTGTTTTCCATTTCCCTGTGTTCTCTTCCAAAAATCTGGCAACATCAAATGGCATTTAGTCTTCAGGCTATACTGCGTAATGGGAATGTGAGTCCTGGATAGTTTTAGCACAGTAACAGACCAGAGCCCCGTGAGGGTGAAATCCTGAGTTCACGGAAGTCAGCTTTGCTCAAAAAGTCCCCAGAGCCTGGGGAGGGGGCTCCCTCATAGATTTAGTTCTCCAACTCATCCTAGGTTGGAAGAGAGCAGGAATTTGGCAGCAGCAGTCATGCTGGTGAAACGAGCCCTCAGGGCACAGCTGCCTCTGACCCCTTTACTTTTTACTTTTACAAGTAAAAAATACAAGCAACGAGCATCCCTTCAGCTAATTTTCCTGCCTGTAGACACACAAGATGATAGTTAAAACCAGCCTCACTCTTTCGGTATTGGTCACATGCCAAACTGCAGGTCTTCCGTTTAGTGCGTTGTAAACTACCGTTTTCCAGCAATTTGTAGCTCCTCCGATTTAGTGAATGAAGAACAAAATGGCGTTTTCCCATCTCAAGGTGCCTTCTTCCTTTAAAGAACAGGTAACATCTGTAATCCGCCAGTGGGGGTAATCTGATCCTGCATAAGAAAAATAGAGGCTCTGGTTCTGATTGCCATTAGCACTGGTGGGGGCAGAGTGAGGCAGGGGGATGGGGGGGCTCCCGCTCCCCTTTACCTTCCTGCCTCCCCAGCAGGGAGCCTGAGACAGAAGTAAGGAGGGTGCTTGCCTCCACCCCAGCCTTTCCCTGCAAGCCTGCTCATCAGGGGGAAGGGACTTTCCCAAATCAAAGGCACCTGGGTAGTAAAGCCCTCCTAGTGATGAGCCCCCAGCTCTGTCCCTCCTACCCCAAAGGAACTGGCGAAATCCTCCATCTGCGGCAAAAGCCCCCAATCTCCGTCCTGAGTGCCAGACTTAACTATGACATTAAATCAGCTCTCATGAATTATTCAGAAGGGTTTGGAGTGAAATTCATGTTAGAGAAATATATGTTTCAAATTTCCTGACTCTAAGAGGAGTCCTGGAGGTGTCCCCTGCAGTTACTTTGATAACAGTTTCTCTTTACAAATGATAATTGCATGATTCGAGCTTTTGTACAGTGTGGCCTTGTGAACTCTTCTCTCATATCAAAGAACAATTTTCAGATCATTTCCATAGCAAAAAGAAAGTGATTATGGAGATAATCTGTTGGAAATACACATGCTGGATTTCAGTTTAAAACAATAAAATGCAGTCATGGAATGAGAAATCAAGTGTTACCTAGCTGACAATATACAGAGAATAAATTGCCTAAGCATTTTAGTTTACTGAGCTGTTAGGAGTTGAAAATTGGTCCCAAGATTAGTCTGATTACCAGGATGCCTCTAGCAACAAGCACCGAAGGGGTAAGGGAATACTTTTCTACCCTCGATCTGTGAAGAAATGTAAGAAGACTGAACAGTGTCATTAACCGAGGGGGGTCTTTACAGTTCTTACAAAAAACTTCCATAAATGAATATCACTTACATGTGTGTGGATGATCTGTCTGTGTGTGCTGCACTCCTCGAGCAGCATCCGTCGCAGAATCTCTCAGAGCCTTATAAGCTTTAATATATTCATCCACTCATGAGGAGACTAATAATAGAAAAGCCCCAGATATTTTATTCACATGTTAAATGCGTACTTAGGTAGCAAGTTGAACTTTTAATGGGATTGATGGTACAGTCACCCCCCTGCTTCATTTCCTGAACAGTTTGTCTTCACAACCCTGGAAAATGTCAGTTTGCCAACACTCCCACTTCTCAAGCGGTCGTGGAGGGAGAAAGTCAGAGAGGGCTACTGCCAGCACCTCTAATTTGAAGTGAGAAGCTCATGTTCAGTTGAAGGTCTACTGGCCAGTGACTTTCCTGCCCATACTCTATTCATATCTACCATGTTTTTACCTACAAAGAGAAGTCAGAAGCAAACATACCCTGCTGTAAGTAGGCACATCTCCACTGAAGCCGAAGTATGACTGTGACAAGTATGTAAATTGTGTGTTAAATGATATATGTGGCTGGCGTGTGAAAGGTGTTCTGCCTTTCCCGGTGGAGTAATGCTAATTTTCACTATCTGAAGAGTTTGATTTTTGTCTTTATCTGTGCACATCCTGGAAAGCCATTTCAGTGTATTGCACCTAATGTAGCAAAGGATTCCAGTGTTCTCCAGCATCATCTGAGAGCAGTGGAGGATTGTAGTGGGGTGCTACAAACGCCGTCTTCTTTCTTGCAAACTGGAAAGCTTGAGAAAGGACTGCCTTAACCGATGAGATTTCTTTGGGGTTAGGTTGGGGGTTTGAACAGTGAACTGGCCTGGAGACTAAGAAGGAAACTTTCAAATACAACCAGGAAAAAAGCCCTTTTCCACAGCAGGCCTGTCAGCACCTAAAAAATGTTACCCAGAATTGTCACTCTGAGGGAAAAGAGTTTTGGTTTGCCTTTCTGAGCTGGAGTTACACAAACACACAATAGTACAAAAGTTCTCCTATTTCTTCCTAACTGGGGTCTGTTGCCTGTGGTGTTAGGAAGGCCGTGGTAATTGTACACAGAAGGACCGTAGCCCTGCTATCCTGGCTATTCCTCTCTAGAATAGCTGGGCTTAAAAATAATTAACTGATTGGAAAAATATTTCTGCTGGAACATGCCAACTCAACAAAAAAATAAAAACATTTTCTCAAAAGGCTCGGTTTTGGTGCTGTTCTTTCAGAAATTATTACGTTCTTTCAGAAATCATTATGTTCTTCCAGAAAGCTGCCTGCGTGCCTCTGGGCTATGGACCCCCAGGCTCGCCCAGGGCCCGGCTCCGGCTCTGTCGGCCACTGCGGTGCTCCGGAGCGGGGGAAACGAGCATCGCTGCTTCCCATTCATGGTCTCTTTTGAGATGGCGTCACCTTTCCGCACGCAGTGTTGCAGTTATAGCCAGAGGTAAGGAGGGAATTCTGCTGGACCCGGGGGAGATGACACACATAGCTGACTGATCATTAAAGCTGACTTTGTTTCTGTGGCCCTGAAATCTCCATGGTGCAATCATCGTGCAGAAACTGCTTTCCTGACTGGCAGTCGGTCTGTAGTCCCCAGAGGACAAGCGTGTCATTCACAGGGTTAGGGCTTGTGCCTGTAGTTGGGAGCGGTTGGATCTGATGCCTGACCCAAATGCTTGGGGGGCAAAACTGTGGACTGCAACATGGAAACATGCTTCTCTGCAACGCAGCCCGGTCTACTACCCACTTCATTTTCTTTTGCTTCGCTCCTCAAAAACCTACTAGTTTAAGCTACTGCCAGCCCAGACACTAATGCCAACCTCCTCAAGCCTAATGTGAAACCAGGATTTCTATCTTTTTGGGTTTTTTCTCTATTACATGGATTGTGTTCCCCAGTACTGAATAGTACTCTAAATTATTTCTGCACTTCAACCTTTAATTGCCCACAAAAGCAGTTTACAGCCTCTTACTCTTCTGCCATGAAAATTATCCCCTTAATTAATGGGACAATAAAAAGCAACTGTAAAATGCACCAAACTGCATCATCTTTAGTGTCTGAACTGCAGCAGTCGTGGAAGAGTCGTGGATTTCTGCAGCAGTCGTGGAAGAGTCTTCAGATGGGTGGATTTTTGACACTTCACCCAAGAATTTCTTGACCCAAAGTTCTAAAAATAGTAAGGACTGTAGTAAGGTACTCTAGTTTTTCTGTTTCAAAAGCTGCCAAAGAAACATGTTCTCCCCCTGCTTCACCTGCCAGTGTTGTCTTTCCTTTTTTCCTGTGTATCTCCCACCCCTTCAAAGCTGCGTCCTCTGCCTATTGCCATTTACGTCCTTCTTCATCTGCAGTCTGTCAGCAGTCTGCCTAAGTTGGGGGATAGTGTTCACGCTCACGCACGTGCCCCCACCGCGTTTTTGCGGGCATAGGAATGGTCTGGGGCTCTTGTGGCCGTTCTGCGGCTGGATAAACTGAACTGAAACCCCAAGAGGTTTGGTTCTGCAGGGAAGTTTCAGATTACAGTGTTTGAGTGAGGGAAATTGCCCAAATCATGTTTCTCCCATCTCTGAAGCAGAAAGATAGTTATGCTTTTGATAACTAGATTGAGCTTTTATATCTAATAACCCAACACTTGTGACGAAGGGGAAAAGAAGTTAGGAACATCTTTTTCTTTCTGTATTTCCCACCACTCCCAGCCTTCCTCATCAGCCTCTATCTTTTGAAAAACCTACTACACTGGTGCATACATGCAATGCAGCCACAGCTGATGTCCAGTAAAGCTAATATTGTATTTAATAACCGTGCCCAGAATAGAAACAGCATCTCATCAGGCTGCATAGCTCTCCACTCTGAACACGTGCACAGAGCTGAGCAAGGCATGGGCTGGTGTCGGTGTCTGCCTTGTTCCGTGTTAGGGCTTGTAGAGAGGACTTGCTTCCCTCCTCCCTTTCCCTCTCGTACAGGAGCTCCCTCACTCTCACTGGGCTAGCAAACAGCAGCAGCCACTAGCCCGCAGATGCTTTCATATTAGTCCCATCTGCATGGAGTACTTAATGCTGCTGGCAAAACAACTACGCAAGCAAGATGTCGAACTATCACAAACCACTTCCACATTTGCAGAAGGATTAGCAGACCTACATTGTATTCCCATCCCCACATTCTATTCTGAAGCTTGAATAAATCTTTTTTTTTTCTTATCTTTGGCTTGTGGCTGCCCTCCAAAGCCATACTGGGGCAAAAGCCTTCCAGAGTCCAGAGTGCATGCTGCCAGCCCTGATGGGTAAGTGACCACGGCACAAGGACGAAACAAATCCATTCCATTACAAAATAACATTAAAATTCAGTAAGACAATATCATTGTCTTCTGCACCAAAAGAGCTTTTACAAAATAATATAAATGAGAGGATGAAAATAATGAGAGGCTTTGTAGAGCTCACTCACAAGCCCTGACACCCAGCATGCTCCTGCCGGGAAGGCAATAAACACCCCCATTCTCTGCATGTCACAGTATCACAACTTCTCTGTATAAGTACCACTTGAAAGTTAATAAGACTCTGCTCTCAGCGTGACGGCTGTATTTTCTATAGTCGCTGCATGTCCTGCATCCACGGCCGTCACTGGGGACCCGGCTGTGGAAGCACCATCTTGGAGGACAAGTTGTTTGAGGCTGCTTCAGAAATCAAGCAATTTCCGTATAGGAAACCCCATTGCACCGAGGCCCTGAAGATGATGGATAGTGCAGGGATGGAGAGGCGGTTCCTACCCCTCGCAGGAGTCATGATGGAAATGAAGAGCAGGAAAGGATGGGGCAAATAAGGAAACCAAAGGTACCTGGCTAACATCACAACCAGGATGATAAAACCAGTGGCAAACCCCTCAAGCTCCTGAAACTCAGCCCAGCACTTCTTCACTGCTCTGTGCACCCAACCACAGGCACTGGCACCTTTGTGGTTCTTCCAAACAACCAATGTTTTGGTCGATAGGTACAGTGAAAACAAAATAAAGCCGTACACACTGGCCATGGCAGATTACAGCAGGCCAGATATTGGTCTCTTAATGACCCTTTAATTCAGCCTTATCACAACTGCTGGAAAAATGCATTTTGGCCTAATAATTATTTTGAATGCCCTTGTGTGTCCAACTAAATTTGACAAAATGCAGTAAAATTGTAGATGGGAAATGCTCCTGAAAAGCCATCACAGCAGTCACCAGATGGGGGATAAGAGGGATAGACACTAATGAAATGCAGTACCACAGGAGTGGATTGCTTTGGTGGGGTTCCCTGGGTGTCTGTTCCTGGTTAGCCAGGTAAATCAGCTGGAGCGGATGCCTATCGCACACTGCTTACACTCCATGGTCATAGCGGTTTGGGTTGGGGAGGTTTTAGACTAAACGTGATCTCGACAGAAAGCATTTCAACAGTAATACATTAAATCATTCTTAACCTGTTTAAATATGTCATTAGACTGAGTATCTGGATCGTTGTAATTGTCCGTCTGCCGCAGCAGACAGCCAAGGCTGCTTTGCTAGAATTGACTGTCGCCAAATCTGAGAATTGACTATGTGTCAAGTATGAGTGGGTTGACGTTAGATGTGGTATGTCAAGCTCTTCATACACACATCTTGCATCACACCTCTTTTGGTCTTTCTATGAGGGAGTCCCAGATTTGAACAGCAGAAGAAAAGACACCATTAAGCTAACGATGTGTATCAGAAGACAGACCATACACTTTTATACACCCAACACTTCTGTCTTGGGCACATTCTTTTTGTCTTTGTGCACATGAGTATAGCCAAGTGCAAATTAACTGTTGATTTGATATCATGAGCAAACGATCAGCTGCTGGGGAGAGGATTTTTCAAAGGCACCTCTGCTTGTCCTTTGTGCCAGTGAACTTCTCCATCTACCCATAAGAGGTTGGCAGTGCCCTGCCCTGCCTCTGGCCAGCAAGAGCCCCAAAAATGGCCACAGGCTGTGCTTGCTGCTCGCAGCCCCAAGCTGCTTCAACTTGGTTGAAGGCGAGGTGGGAAAGGAAAAGCACCCAGACAGACACGTTTCTGGTGAATACACGCTAAATGCTATGAGTGGGAAACGTAACCATTTTATGACAGCTGGTTAGGTGTCTCCACCTGTGCTGTGCCAGATTTGGTCTCCCGCACACTAGCGCATCCTGCTTCATGCCTTCATCACAAGTATCCAACCAACCTCCTCCTCATGCAGCCAGCCTTGGTCTTTAAACCAGGCACTTTGTCTGAGCCTAATCCCATTTGCTCCATTCTTTGTCCATGGAAAGCAAGGCTGGCTGATAAGCTAATATCAGTGCATTGGGAAATTTTTCATTCCCACATCTTCCCTCGTCCAGGACCTTGACAATCATTTTATTTGCCAAAGACTTCCTCCTTCATGTTGTACAGAGAGAAATTAAAAAGATGACTGAAAATACCCAGAAATCATCTAGTAAAGAGAGTCAAAATAATTATTTTTAAAAAAATTGAATTCCCTTTGTGGCTGGTTTTTCTCCGGCTGTGCTATTAAAAACGAGCTATCAAAGAAAACTATCATTAGTTTTTAATTCAGGATGACTTTAGAGAGCGGCTCCGGTGCAGCGGCTGATGGCTGCCTGACAGCCTTCTCATCTCCGCCGGCTGCTGACAGGCACGGCAGCGGTGGCTCAGCCTGGTGGTGCCCCCGCTCACCAGCTGCCGGCACCCAGGGCAGCGGCACCACCGGCCCACCACAGGTACACCTCTGCCCGCAGCCCCCGAGGGCAAGGGGCCGGGGCTCTAGTGTCCACTGGGAGCAGGGCTCAGAGACTTGGGGAGGGACTGCTGCAAAATAGTGAGATATTTTCTCTGCGTGGTTATTTAGGCTGTGACGGGGGGGTCCCCAGTACGTCCATCTTCACCAGTGGCCCTGAAGCCCTCCCAGCACAAGGTCCCTCCACTAGCCCAGCCTTGAGTACAGACGCTGCCGACAGCGGGATGGTGCTGGCAGCTAAAGGGCACGACTCAAATCTCACCTCCAACCGGGAGCATCTGAACTCAGCGCCCAGAATTTAATATTTATTACGTAGGAACAACTGAGATAAAACAACAGCCTAGCAGCTCAAGACGGCACCTCTGAAACAAGATGTGCACCTACACTACTGCTTAAATGCCTAATTTCTCCCTGGGCCTGGGAGGGGGCAGGGGACAAACATCAGAGCAAAGCTTTATGGACACAAGGGGCATCTGCCTGGCAAAAATCCTTGTGTGCCATGGCCGTGGTGCCTAGCCAGCTGGCTGGGCTTGAATGGGCGTTTCTCAGGCTGAAACATCTGGCATTAGCAGAGGGTGGCTTTGGTACTACGCTGAGAGAGTCAATCCATCAAGGTCAATCCTGTTTCTGCCAGCACCAGTCCCAGGGTGACCCTGGGGGGAGTCCTTGCACCCCTGGTATCTGCTGACCACATCACACTGCAGACACCAAAGGAAACCAGGGCTTAAGTAGGTAAATTTATTTTTAGCTGTGGTGTAATCACAATGATTTGGGGGCAGTGATTTGTTTCTGTCTGGGCAGAGAAAAGCCAGTCTATGCTCTTTCTGTAGCTTTCTCCAGAGGTCCAAGTGTTTGCCCAGAGCCACGAGAGGAGAAGCATAAAGCTCTCGTGACCTCTTTCAACGCATGGCTGGCATGCCCAGCTCCTGGGACCAGAGCATAGTGCTCTGTCAGTCAGGTTGACACGTTCCTCCAGCTGTGTTCACAGCTGGCGAACGGGTCTTGATAGTTCAAGAAGAGTCAACTTCAGTCTTGGTGCTTTAAAGCCTGCCTGAATCAAAAATCCTAATGTTCATCATAAGCTTAGAACAGTGGGCTTGTGGGAAGACACCACTGCTGGGAAGCACCGCCAAAACCAGGGAGCAGGACCCTAAAAGCAGGGCTTTTATGTTAGCACTCATTTATTTTCTGCACTATTTTCTTTGAAAATGCAAGTCTGTGGCACTGCTGACATTATTATTACTATGCCCTGACAACACGTGAGATGTTGCTTTTTCTTTTCTTTTTGTAGAGTGTGGGGGGGGTTTCTAGGCTGTTAGCTGAGCTCAGAAACAAGGTCTGTCCAACCTGCCCCTGGCTAATACTGTTCAGGCTGGCACCACGTGGCCTTCTCATAGCATCACTGCAGAGAAACAACCCAGCTGGACTGCTGCTGGCAGCCGAGGAGCTATCCCAGTGACCCAGCGCTTCCCTGTGCAACCTCATCTTCCAAAATGCAGGAGAGCGAAGCCCCATGGTATGTTCTCGTCTCTCCTTGCAACTGTGGGGAGTCCCACCAACATTCAGGCATCTCCTAGGGGCTGCGGCAGCTATGGGTGGTGAACCAGTGGCCCAGCTCCAGAGACGGACAGAGGAAGACCCCCTTCTACCCACTGGTTGGGGAAGTGTGTGTGTCCTCAGCCCTTTCTGCTCCTGGGGAGACCCTGATTAGTTACAGACAGGCCAGCACTAACATCTCTATAACATGACCTTTGCATATTCACGCTAATGACCTTCTCAGCAAGTTGCTGCCGCGAATGAGTGGTACCCACACATCAACACCCCCTTACAGGTTGAGAGCTGCATAGGCTCCCTGTAGCCACAGCAGCTCCTGCTCCTCTGGGCACATGCTGTTTTCATGCTTCTTGATGACGCTGTTGTGTTGACATCACCTTCGCAGAGGCCACCAGCCAAGCTGACTGAGCCAGGACGAGCCTGGGGCATTTCAAGGGGAAATGTCCCAAATTCAGGGTGCCCCCCTAGGTGACCTGCCCTGCCCTGCTCCCAGCTGGCCCTTGCAATGGCAGTTCCAATAAACTAATTAGTTGTGTCTCTCCTTAAGTGAGCTTTTGACCAAAGCAATTGAAAGCAATTGATGACCAGAGGGGTAAAAGAGAAAACCAGACGAACCGCCTCACATGAAAGCCCAGCAATTCCCACCTTCATCTCTGGAGAAAAAGGGACTAATGCAGGCTGAGTGCCACAGGAGTGGGTGCCCAGCCTACGGCACTGTGGGGCTGGGAGCACATTTTATTTATAAACCTCGCAAACCCATTCCTACCTAATATACAGCCCCAAAAGGAAGGCTTGTGCTAGCGTTTTACCATGGAAATAAACATTTATGTTACTTCATAATACTTCATCTTACCAGTAGGTGGATGCTTGATGGCATTTGTACAGGGATTTATTTGTATTTACAGTTGTAAAGCACTGAATCGGCGCTGGAAAGCCTTACCCAGCTCTGCATTGCTTTTAAATTTCAGCATGTGGTTTCACCACAGCAAAACCCACCACTACTTTTACCCTGTAGGTCTCCGGTTTTGAAGGCAAATTTGTGGAGTGAATGCAAATCGGGAACTGCCGAGTTGAGACCCCTGGAGGCAGTGACATCTGCCTGTCTTTGATAAGAATTTCTGAGAGTGAGAGTAAAGTACTTAGAGTGAAATTAAAAGCTTTGATCTGTTTTTTTGTTTCATTATTATTTCATGTCTGAGGCCTTTACATGTGCCTTTCAATTCTTATTAGGCTGCAGTGTTTAGTTACTGCTCCAGCGCTATGTGGGCAGGGCAGGAGCCAGTGGCTGCCTGGCAGGTGATGGGCATTGCCGGGGCTCACCTCCCAGCTCCAGTCTGAGCCCAGTTAAATGAAACAGGTCACAGACACACACCCAGAGCAGCATTGCCTCAAAAAAAAGTGCCCCTCTGGCCGGAGCACATTGGGAGCCCCTGTGCGAGGCAGCCCCAAGGCAGCCCCAAATGCCCAGGGCACAGGGGAGAGGTGATGATAGAATCACAGAATCATTTAGGTTGGAAACGGCCCTTAAGATCATGAAGTCCAACCATAAACCTAAACCCTAAGTGCCACCTCTACATGTTTTTTGAATACCTCCAGGGATAGTGACTCAACCACTTCCCTGGGCAGCCTG
>NW_009203493.1:22561-43504 GCF_000690835.1 Fulmarus glacialis | reverse complement strand
CCCGCAGTGGGATGGGGAGAGAATAGGAAAGGTGAGAGAGAGAAAAACTCATGTGTTGAGATAAAGGCAGTTTAATAGAACAGAAAAGGGAGAATAATAATAATAATGACAGAATATACAAAATGAGTGATGCACAATGCAATTGCTCACCACCTACGCGATAACCAAGCTTCCTGGATCACACCTACCATTCATATACGGAGCATGACGTCACATGGTATGGAATACCCCATTGGCCAGCTGGGCTGGCTGTCCTGATTATGTTCCCTCCCATCTTGTGTACCTAGCTCAGTCAGTAGGCTGGGAGCTGTCCTTGGACTAGGAGGGTACTTAGCAACAACTGAAAACATCAGTGTGTTATCAACATTCTCCTCATACTAAATCCAAAACATAGCACTAGGAAGAAATTTAACCCTATCCCAGTTGAAACCAGGACGACACCAAACAGGTATGGTGATTCTCTGACTTTTACACATCTGCTATAAATCTTTGGCTTCAATACAGTGAGTCACAATGATGTCAGAAGAAAATAGGTCTCAATGTCTATGTCCATACAAAGTAAATAAAAAGTGCCCTGGCTCCCTGTCTGGCCCTGAGGGCAAGTGATGGAGCATGGCATCCATATGGCTAAACTTTCTTCTTTACTAAAACATGTCAGCCTTGTCTGTATTGCATATTGGGAACCATCCCAGGCTTGCCTTACCCTCCAAACTGTGCCCAGGTGTTGCCTGGAAGAGTGCTAGCTCCCATGAGTCAAATCTATGCCAAGGAGTGTACTAGCAATTAAATAATATGGACAGTTGCATGCCATAGTGCCCTGGCCCTATTTAGTTTACTAGCATAATAGTTTACTAGACAATGTCTGCAAAGGAAGCTGCTGGCACAATAAAACCAACAGGAGCTGTAACTGTTAAACTGTTTGGATACCAATTAGCTGGATCTTTATAGGACCAACCGTAGAGTGAAGGGAATTGAGGGCAATCTTTTCAGTATGAATGTCATAATAATAATAGTTTTCTGGAATAAATACTATACCTCAAATACTGTAACATTCAACTATGCCATATCTCCATACTGTGTTAGAAAAGAATACGTTCAATGGCAATTTCATATCTTTATTATTCTCACTTCCTCACTTCCTGTGGACAGTTCTCTTCCATAGAATTGCAACTACTGTTTATTAGCCAGTATTTTCCACGGATATATGAAATAAGTTTAACCAGTTTCTCTAGGAATAAAGCAATGACTGCTCAATAGCTCCTGTTTATTCTTTTAGTCCTGCCTCGCTTTCAGGACAGACATCTCTGGGCTTACATTGCAAACATACATAAGAAGGACTTTTCAACTACTTTTATCCTTCTTCAAAAGCTGTGAGACACTTGGCAGCTCTTGCCAATCAGCAGGCCATTCAATCAAATGAAGTTGTAATGACCAAATGATTCAAATATGTTCTTCATCAGAAAAAAAGGCAATTGGAATATGTGACCTCATGGTTCAGAAGAAAATTTTCCAGCCTGAATATTCAATACTTTTAGTTTGCCTCTGAGAATGCATATGTTTTAGTATAGCGAGGCATACTTATGTTCGGTCTACACCACTGCAATAATCACATGTAGAGGACTTGCAGGTATGACATTAAATAAGAGTAAACGGATCACCTGTGCTGCTTTAAAACTTTACGCCGGAAAGCAAAGGTATGACCAAAGCAGAACCTGGAAGACAACATGCTTTCTTATTCTGATTTTTGTTGTGGAAGCTAAATGGAAATTACTTTGGGATGTGTTGAGGTAGGGGCAGGGAGAGGGTACAACCTGATAATTACATCTTCTCTTCTTTTTTTAAACTCTTAATAAGCAAGCTAATTACTTATGCTGATTCCACATTCACTGAGGTGAGGACAAATTTATCTGGATGCTGATGCCAAAGAAGCATGTATTTGTGTGTCTTATATCACAGTCACAGCCATGTCGAATTGAAGGTTTATCTGCCACTGGTGCTAAGAAGGAGGCTTTATATGGCATGTATGGCTTATACAAGCTACCTATTATAACAGCTGTAGATACTGGCTTTCCATAGCATTATGATTTCAAAAAATGGTTGGGAAATTGAACATCTAGTTTTAGACTTTGGGAAGAACAAAGATCCTCTTTGGAAATTATTTGTTGGAGTCTGTTGCTGCTAACAGAAAGCTTATGGGAAAACTTAAAAAGCAGGACATGGAGAGTTTGATACCCCATAGACACAGAGTAAGATAATTTAGTGTTGGCTTTCTTTTCACTACATGATTTTTAATAATTAAGCTTGAAAATTAAGTTAATATTCATTTGTCTGTAAAATCGTCATCCTTGTAGGATCTTAACTTGACCTGTATGGAATCAAATCTCTGTGACTTAATAAGAGGAAAATGAGATGAATTGCTGGTCTTAAATAATAAACAAAAAGTCTTTAGGGCCTTCTGTTCCCTCTGGATATTTATCCTGAGCATGCTCACTGAAAATACATTAGTTATTAGTAACTGACAATATATTTAGAGCAACGCTTTAAAACCTGCCACATTAGTTTCAGGCTTGAAATTCTTAAAATAGAAAGATAACTCAAGTAATGTGTTCTCAGATCAAACACCTGCCTTTTATAGGACAGAAGAAGCTTTGCTGAAAAATGAAAGATGCAAGAAGGACTCTTAATCAATTATATAACATTTCTTCTGATAGTGGAAACTGGTCCCTGAACACCTTTGTAACAGGAATAAGAAATAATGAATAATTTTGTTACAAACACCTTTTTAATAATGGCAGTAATAGATGGATTTCAATAAACTCTGTTTTAGTTCTAAATCTATTTCTGCTAATGTTTGTTTAATATTATCTACAAAATGGGTTTGTGCTGTTCTTCCTCTCTCTGAGGAACTTATTTAAAGTTTAAATGAAAGTGGTTACACTGTTCATGTTTAGGTTTCATTTGAAAATCTGTTGAGTATTTCACCATTTGAATGACTCCTTCGAGAAATTAGGGACTGCTCTTTGAGACTGCATTCATTGTCTGAGGTGAGAGTAGATCCCCATTTTATATAGAAAATAGCTTAGTTTGCTTTTTTGTTACCATATTTACGGCTTCCTAGCTTTTCTGTGGTCTTCAGGCAGATTATCTCCCTGAAAAAGCTATAAGCTTTCCAATTGCACCACCAAAAGATATTAAAATATTAAAAGCAAAAAAAAAGTATTCTTTGAAACTTCACATTGTCTGTCAGTTAAGTTTTTTACAGTTTCTCATTTTTAAGAGACACGTAGAATGTACATGTCCATTAAAATTATAAATCAAATATCTCCCAAGATTTGATCATTCTTAATTTGTGCCAGTCTTGTGAAGTGATTACTGAATTATCTGATCTGGAGGGAGTAAAGGAAAAAGGTCACATCAAGTGCCAGAAGTGCATTGATCCTCACTGCTTGTTAAGCCAACCTATTGAGATAACAGGTTGGTCTGTCTTAGAAGACCATATTTGTGCAAGAGTTAGAAACGAACACTTTCATTACTGCTAGTTTCTGAGATGACGGGGAGGTGAAGCGTTCTTGCATGGAAGTACTCCATGCACACTGGTCTCCAGTCTCGTAAAACATGTCTGCCTGTGTGACTATTTGTGGAAATATTTTTAAAATAGCTTCTCTATCACATTTGACAGCAGAAGATGAGTGGGAAAGAGAGAGGCCACAATAGTTGTTTTAAATAAGAAGTTTTAAATAAGAAATGCAGATGAAAATAATTGAGGGGAGAGAAGTGTTGCTTGAACCTCTTTTTTTAGTCCTTTGTTTTTCTGTACATTTTGATTCTTTGCTTTTCTTTATTGATAATTTCTTCTAGCTTTCTATTGCTTATGATAGCCATTACCCTCTCTTGCTCTCCCAGTAGCAACGAACAGTAAGAACATAAAATACACGATTTCCTTGGATGAAGCCAGGAATACACCTGCATTAACAGCTGGAGAACTTACAGCTGGAGATCTCAACAGCAAACAATAATCATGGCCATTTTAAAATTCTCTACAACTCATTGTAACCTCAAGTCAGATGGAGAGAATTTATCCCCATGGGAAAAGCATTTTACCCCAGGCTTTTTCTCATAAATTTTGGCCAATTTTTTAAAAAATCTGAGCAGCTGCAAGTCTCATCATCTTTGATTGATTTAAAAAAAAACAACAACCTTGGCTGTAGCTTTTTACCTCTTCATTTACTTATTAGATGGGAGCTAAGCTTTCCTGAAAATCTGGCATCAGGATTATAATAGAGTTTATTAAATATAAATCCCAAGTTACAATTGCGTAAGGATCTCTAGCTTCTGACTTCAAGGGGTATCTGTTAGTGTTTGGGACTGACTTCTGTATCAGGGGACAGAAAGCTGGAATGGCCTTATATGAAGAGGAATTTCTGCTGAATAAATAAAAACTAATATCAATTGAAAGAGTAACATGTGAAATTGTTGTTTTATCTTTTCCTGTGACAAGAACAACATTTCCCCAAAAAGGCATTTCTTTTAAGCAGGGCTTCACTTTACTACTCCCCTACACCAAAAGAAACATCTTTGAAATGTTTCCAAAAAAAGCAGGTGTACGCTAAAGGCTTCATACCATCAGCTTTCAGCATGTAAACTGTGTTCTCTCCGTGAGACTAATCACATGATACTGGGCATAACAGTGATACTGGGACCTACTCAGGCTGGCAAAACTGAATAGAAATCAGACTGATCACTTGTTTGGGACCTGTTCCAATTTTATTTTGGATTAAAATCAACTTTTTCTGAACCATTCCCCTCCGTTCTGTATCTATCCTCTCCAATCCTCTTCCTCCTGAAAGAAAAGAGTAATAATTGAATCACTTATTTCATTACGTTTTTAGGCATCCAAAAGAGATTGTTTGTAACCTACTTTTTTTTTTTCCTTTTGGAGTACCTCAGTGGTGGTACTTTTAATGGAAATGCTAGTTCATCTCCATGCAGGACTGATTTCTGTCATCCGTTTTTTAAAAGGAGACTAAGTCAGGACTTCTGATGTTATCTTAAAACTAAATTATTCTGCTCTGTGTGGACTCCAGGATACTATGATGGTGGCTTAAGTCTAGGGGTTAGCCATACTGTCCTAAGACCTAAAGTTCCTCTCTTCTGCTGTTGCCCACTTTATGCCTGCCACAGAGACGGCTGCATCTGTGTAATGTGGTATGCATGCAATTGGAAGCATTCTGCAATCTAGCAGGATGAAAGTTGCAATATAAATGTAAATTATTATTATTCAGCATATTAACCCAATACTAAAATGCAGGGAGTTGCATTTTCAAAATATAATATGGGAGAGAGACTTATAAAACCCATTTCCAGTCCATGTCATTCGTTAATGGGATTGTATATTTAGACCTAACAGACGACTTTAACAATTACCTTACAATATCTGTGCATTCTGCAAGTATAAAATATGGCATGAAAGTGACTTATGATATATGAAGCCTAGTGAGCTTGAAAAAGAGGTATCCAGGGACTTTCCTTCCCACCCCCACCCCAAATTCTGCTGCTTTGACATTTTCTGCTTCTTGAAAATAATTCAAGAATAAGAGCACATCAAGGGTTGAAAGAGGGTGATAACTCAGACCTACAACAAAGTCTGCTGTGGGAAATGGAGGTGCAAACTTTATCTGTTTGTGTGACAAAGTTGTGGGCAGCAAAGAAGAAAGGAGCAAAACACACTTGTTCTTGTGACAGCCTGAAGATGTTACTCATGGCAATTCTCGGATGCCATAATGCTGGTAACAGCAGCTTATGATGTGGAAAACACTTTTGCATCCTCATGCTTTCTAACTTCTCCCTGTAGCACTTTGCCATTAGCAGATCCTAAATAGAGAGTAAACAAATTCAGCTGTCAACAAATACCAGGTTCTGACTGCCAGTGTCTTCAGGAGATTTTGACCATTTTGAATTATCAGAGGAAAAGAAGCTTTGCTTTATGAACTGATACAAACCTGTTTGAATAAGCTTAGTCTTTGGTGAAGAGTCCTACTAAGCTCTCGTCCAGGCCACAAGGGCCCCAGCAGTCCCGCCAGCCCTGCCTGGCCTCCCCCCAGGCCTCCCCACCCTGCCCATGGGCCCAGCACTGTGGAGCCTGACCCCTGGGCAGTGTAGGACCTTGCCCCCATGGTGGGTGCTATGGGACTTGCCCTTTCCACGACAGCGGACCTTGTCCCAGGAGCCCTCTGCAGCTCCAGGATAACCTGCAAGCCCTGCAGGACACTACAGCCAACCTCCAGAGGGGAGTCATAGCCCCGCAGGCTTCTCTAACACCCCCTGCACCCACAACAACCTCTGCGCCCTGAATCCTTCAGAGGTGACTGAGTAGGGTATGGGGCCCTTTTAGTCAAATGTGGCTAATCTTTGCTGCCTATGTCTTAGCTGCTCCTGGTTCTTGGTGCTAGCTGTAGACTGGGTCATCCCTGAAAAGGGTGACCCTGGCCTCCAGAACACTGTCAGCACTGTGTTGAAGCATGGAATATATGAGGACTAGCGTCTAATCAATTCTTAAATAAAGTAAGAAAATGCATATGAAAAACAGATATCATCCAAAAGCACTGCTATAACAGCGGTGGCTGTATGTATTGACTTACAACAATATTATTGCTGATTGTGTATTTAAGTCACCAGACAGGTCTCAGTCTACTAGGAGTCAAGGATGAGTGACAGATACTTTTGTTTTGGAACAAAAGATGCAGAACCTCAAGACTAACCTTTCTCTTTTGGGGCTCGCCTTAGCACCTTGTTGCACTGGAGTTCCGGTTCTAGGATTAGGCAGTTTGGATCATGTTCAAGGTGGAGAGCCTGACTGTTGTCCATGTGCTTAAGCCTTTCATGGACATGCAGTGGTAATGGACATGTTGCACTGCCTCTGTTCAGGATGTTCTGTGCAGATCCGGATGTGTAGCTAAGTATGAATGTTGTTTAGCACATGACAGAAAGAAGTGTGCTTGATAGGGATTGATTCCCTACCCTTACTGATAGCTGGTGTAGGAGGGATAAAGCCATAACGCACGGACGGCAGTAATTGCTAGCTTCTCACTGTTCATGCAGGAGGGAAAGTGTCTTCCTTGTATATGGTCAGTTTTATATGGGCCTAAGATAGTATAACATGTAATTGGGCAAATCAGTGCCTTCCACTACAGAAAGACACAAACTGGCCTGGAGCTACCAGAACCATGAGGCAGGGCATAAGATTTGTTTCAGCATGAGCGAGTACTAGAAGTAGAAATGATGTGACTGGCATGCCACTCCTGTGAGTAAGGCTTGCTGAGCGGCCATCCCAGCACAGCGATCAAGTTTCCACACCAGCAGCTAATACATTTGGATGGTGCTGTGCACCTTTTATGTACCAGATGTAGGCAATGCTAGCTGGAGGGTGTGCCGAGTTCAATGTACAAGAGAGTACCAATAGGCATGCTGTACTGGTTTTGACTGGGATAGGGTTAATTTTCTTCATAGCAGCTTGTATGGTGCTATGTTTTGGATCTGTGACCAAAACAGCTATTGCTGAGCAGTGCTTGCACAGCATCACGGCCTTTTCTGTTTCTCATGCTGCCCCACCAGTGAGTAGGCTGGGGGTGCACAAGGAGTTGGGAGGGGACACAGCCAGGACAGGTGACCCCAACTGACCAAAGGGATATTCCATACCATATTTAGCAATAAAAGCTGGGGGCGAAGTTTGCCATGGCTGCTGTTGCTTGGGTGCTAGCTGGTCATCGGTCAGCTGGTAGTGAGCAATTGGATTTTTTTGCTTCATCTGCTTTTCTTGGTTTTGTTTTTCTTTGTTTCTTTTTCATTTATTTGTTAAACTGTCTTTATCTCAACCTACAAGTTTTCTGCCTTTTGCCTTTCCAATTCTCTCCCCCATCCCGCTGGGAGAAGTGAGTGAGTGGCTGTGTGGGGCTTAGCTGCCTACCAGGGTTAACCTACAACAGATGCCCAATCTATTCTGTACAGCATTATACTTTTAAACATCAAGAGATTGCTACACAAATTTCTGAAGCATGTTTCTATATGTACTCTTAAGAAGGAAACCTACTCTGTAAGGAGATAGCCAATGTTTACATATGTAACTGCAAACCCTGTGTACTCAAAGTACTGGGAGCTAAGGGTTACTATAGCCATGTATATTAATCCATAATTAATCCATGCTGCCAGGCTGTTAATTTTTCATGGTTGGGAAGAGGCTTTTCTGACCAGTATAACTTTATAGTTGTGGATATTTGAATTTTGTCTTCATTTATACCACAGAAACACTTTTTTTTTTTTTTTTTTTTTTTTATTTGTTCCCTTTTCCTGTCATGGCAAGAGGAGGTAATAGTTCCCATCTGGTGAGAACAATTTTTGTGCAATAGTTGTATGTTTTTTGAGGGAGTAAAATATGAATAGGTAGTACGGTAGAAATACAGGTATATCTGCTTATAACTTTGTTGTGTGTTTTCATTTGAATCCTTTAGAAGCATCATTGCCTGTGATCTTAGAACAAGTTGAAAGATTTCAAAATTTAAATTTAGATTTATGACACAAAAAGATTAAACCTTGGTTTTTAATATCTGCTCTATTACTTACCTAAATACTCTGAAAACTCTGTTACTAACTATGAAGTGCTCCTGTGTTATAAAGGAACAAGAAATTTCCAAATTTCTGCAGTTAGAGACTCCTCAGAGTATGAGCTGAAAGAAGTCTAGTCAGGTCATCCAGCATGTCCCTGAAGCTGCCAGGACAGGGAGAAGAAGGCTGAAGTTATACTGCAGTTGATCTGGGGCTGCAGTCAGCCTGATACCGTTTTGAATAGCTTTGAGGCTGCTTTAAACGACATCTGAGACCAAGCTATGCTCCCATGTCAGGGAGACATAAATAACTTCCTGCTTTCTCAGCTGAATATTGAGGATTTTTATTAAAGGAAAGAGGAAAAAGTACAGCTTTATGAAAAAAGTATAATTACTACTTTTCAAAATATAGAGAATATATATTCAACTCTTTATTAGATGTACAGTATTAACACATCGATGCTCTAACTGAGATTGGTATCCTATTGTGCTATACAGACACAGAGTGAAAAATGGTACCTGCACAAATGAATTGCTATCTGAAGAGACAAGACAGGAGGAAAAACAGGATAAAGGAAGTATTATTACTCCCTTGCTACAAGGGCAGATGAAATGAGGAGTCCTGTATCATGCTGAAAGTTTGCATATAGGCTGAGGATGGCACTGGGGAGTCCTGGGTCTGCCTACTGGCCTCACCACTACACATCTCCAACTCTGCTGGGGGACAGTGAGTGGGGACTTCAGCTCCCCCCTCTGTCACTCTTCCTTGGCACACCATGCGTGCCCTGTCACATAACAGGCACAGCAATTTTGAACAGATGTAAAACATGGTACACAATAGAAAAGAATAAGGTCTTCCATGTCTTGCTTTGTATTTTATGTATTTCTAGTGCACCCATTACTTCAGCTTGGTGACCACTGTTTAGCAATAAAAGGAATTTATGCATTTGTTGTTGAATACGGTTAACTTTTCCTGTGAAAACTTAGTTGTGAGTGTGAGATCGTTAAATGAAGATTGCGCTGGTAAAAGAGGTTGTGATGGCAGTGTGTATTCTCATCTCTAAGATCCAACCATGGGTAGCAGAAACTAAATTTTCTCTCCCAAAAGTGCTTACAAAGGTAACTTTCAACTATTAACCAGGTGTGACTGAAGCGGTGCTGGCTGAATTTTGGAGGGGAGCTTTCAACAATAGCTCAGTAAGTGGATTCTATCATATTCAGCTCCATTCAAATAGGCATAATTTCCATTTCAGTACTGTTAGCTATTTCAAAGCCGATCAATGGTCATTAGAAAAATGCACCATGCTATCATGACAGATCATGACAGTCTACTGTGTGAGACATCTCCCTGTAAGGTCCAAGGAGGCAAGTTGAATCTAGTCCAAGAGCCTTGTCAGAAGTTGGAGTGACATGGAGGAGGAGCCTGATAGTCCTGGGCAGGGAAAACATGAATATCATTTAAGTATATGTATAATTTTCTATGAATTTCACTGTTGTTGCTCCAAGACAGCTGAGCTCTCAGCCTTTTCTAGTGTCCCCGAGTGCACCAAATGTGTTAAGAAGGTCTTATCCTCTCTGCCCTCATTTCATATCAACCTATTTTGTACTAAACTAATGTATTAACCTACTATATATCACAATTACCGAACAAACAGAATATTAATCGCAAGCCAGGCGAGAACTGCAGAGAATGGCTGCCTGTTTGGCACTGCCTGCCCTCAGTGTGCCAGCCCTCTGTTTCAGCTAAGCCTAACAGCCCAATGTCATCCACGGGTCTAAGTGGTGATCAGGGGACACTTCCAAACCCACCAGAGCCATCTTGTGGCATTTTGAGTAGAAGCTGGGCTTACAGATGGAGCTGAGATGTTCTGCTGCTCCTCTCCAAAATGTGGCATGTTTTGTGATGTTTTTTGTAGATTTAATATGGAGACCTCACTTCGGAGTTTTTAAATAGTCAATTATTTTTTTTCTAGAAAAGCAGATAAGGTCAGGGTTAAAACTAACTCCGATTGTTTATTTGGCATAGGAAGCTTACATGAAATGGTAGATAAGGCAGTGAAAGATCACACATGCACTCACATCATTTCAGTATTTGACTTCCCATATTTCTTTGCTCTTCGGTACCTCAAAACCCTGGTCTCCAGGATGAAAGCTGGAAATCCTTTTTATCACTAGCTGTGAAAAAACAGGTTTTACATTGATGCAAGCAAGGTGACTAAGAGGTTTCTGAGTTTGGGTCTGAACAGCATTTTGCCAAGTTTTAGGCACAAAGTGCTAGAAACAAAATGAGAATGCTGGATTTGTGTGTTGGCTCTGTACCAGCAGTAATTTAGGCTATGGTAAGCGATCATTTGAACCAAAGAAATCTTGTCACTGGCAAAAAAGCCCAAGTTAAAGTTTGAAGGCACGGGAATAAAACCAAGGCCTTGCTATACTTAGGAGTATTTTCTTTGTTCCTTCACATCGCTGACACTTCAGCCTCTGCCACAGCGATCTGATATGCCTGCAATTGTTCCCTGGCAAAGCAAAATTTATGTTAGCCTCTGCTCTCACCTGCTAGGGGCCACATCTTGTCTGCAAGCATCTTCCTTCATGTTTCTCTTGTACACTACTGGTAAGATTGTCCAGCTGTGCACTTAAGTATTTATCTCCAAGAATATTGTATTGCATCTACAGTGTGCTCAGATTTGCTTGGATATGAGATAAAACCCTGCATTTGTGACATGAGAGCTCAATATAATGACACATCAAGTCAGTATGATCTGCATTGTAAATACTTAATTTTCTATATTCTGTGGATTAATAGAACATACTCAGATTGGAGACTTTTTACATGCATTAGAGAAGTGTTAAGACCTAAGCACATTACTGTGTTATACAACATATTTAATTTATATTTGTTTTATTTAAATATAGGGGAAACAGCCCAAGGAATGTAGTGTAACAGCTATCCTGAGCTCTGTCAGATGATTACATTTAGAAAAGACGGAATTTTAAGCACTTTGATGTAAGAATCATATGGACCAGAATTCATTTTGGAATTGTATTCTTTGCTGTGCTTGTGTGTTGAGATGACATGAAAAGCCTCAGCAGTATAGAGTGGAATTTGCCTTAGTGTTCCTTCAAGGTGGGCGCTAAAAGACACATGTGGGTTGATTTGCCTCCTCTCCAGTTTAGATATCTACATTTGAGCTCAGCGCCTTAGGCCTCCTTTATAGTTAGCAGCATTTAGGGTGATGAACTTAGATAGTCTTCTATGTTATAGATATCTTCATTTGGTCAATGAATGCTAGCAGTCTCAAAAAACTGAGAGATGTAATAGGCTATTGAACACTTGGCTCTATGTATCAGCAGTACAGTTTATAAAACATTTTCTTCAACCTTTTTAAAGCTACTGCTACATGTTTATGCTTAGAGGAACCATTTTCATGAAACATCAGTGGCTCTAATGGGCATTGCTTTTGGCAATACCAGGAAAAAGACTGAGAATTGAAAGCAGTAGCAATATGATTTAGAGGTTATATCGTTCAAGGTTAAGTGAGAAAACATTTTTGACATGCTCTTTGCTTTATCTGTTTTTATCTGTTATCTGTTATCTCTGGATAGAGATAGTGGATTGATTACTTACTATCTTACCATTTTTATGTATATTTACACTCATTAAAAGGCTAAACATCACAGCCATCTTTATTTCAGTGTTCTAATCACATAGATGTAGGTGTTTGGACCACTCTCTCTCATGCACATACGTAAATGCGTAAGGAGTAACTTTAATTACAACATGACAAAGAAAAACTGTGTTCCAGTGGCATCTCTACTTCAATTAGAAAGCAAAAGCTTCTGCTGATAATTGTTTCTATCAAGATCTGTACATTTTTCTCATTTAGGGCATCAAGAACTACTCGGGGAAGGAAGTATGCCTTTTAAATAGTTTGTAAACTGCTTGTTCTGTTGCTTAAATTGACTTCTAACACTATTAGTTTATGAGGAAATGGGGGATTTTTTTTTGGATTGTTTTGGTTCTCAGTGAGCATTTAAAGCTTGGTTAAGATTTCTGTAGTAAACAAATTATATTTTGTGCCATGTAAACAAAGTTGTAAAGAGTCATGCATTACACATAGATCTGGTGGTAGCAACATAAAGCTAATATCAGCAAATGAGAGAATGGGAAACCAGTTGCCTCCTCTTTCTAGTGTGCAATCAGTGTAAGAGTCTTTATGATGGGCAATTACCTTAACTGCCTGCCTAAAGCAGCAACGAGTTGCATGATCAGTCCAGTGCACAAGATTATACACTCCCCACTACTTGATAAAGAAATTCAGTCTGCACTGATAGCTATCATATAATTCCAGTGTACTGCTTTTAAACTTGTTAAGAAACAAAAAAGGTACTAAGATAACCTAGTTAGAAAGCAGTGGAAAAAATATTTCAATCATCATAGAACTGCCCAGGCTAGAAGGGACCTCAAAAGATCATCTGGTCCAACCTTTTGTGGGAAAGGGAGGCTCCATGAGATTATCTAGCTCCCTGTCCAACTGCATCTTGAAAAAAAGTATCAAGAACTCAAATAATGAATTTCCATTGCGGTTAGTGTAGCACAGAGTGATATGGTGGTTGCTTGGAATCAGATTGTAAAAGCTTTCTCTTTCTGCTGAAAAGTCCCAGACATTTTTATTTATTTGCATTAATTTTATTTAACTGATTTGACTTTGATCTATTTAAAATAGGTAGGAAAAAAAAGATGTCATACTTAAAATAATTTATAATACAGGATATCCCCTTCTAGTTGTGGTATTTCTAGCAAAATGAAATCATGAGCGTTCCTAATCCTTTGTTTCAGTCTGTGCTGTTTAGTAATCTGCAAGGGAAGAAAGCCAAATAAACAGCTGGCATGTTTTAGCGGTTACTACTAGCTTCTCTCTTGGCTGTCTCTATCGAATAGGAGGGATTGCCTGGTGAATTTAAACGCAGGGCTGGGTGCCACACATTCTCATCTTACAGTTTGACTCTGCTGTTACATTGAGCAGTTCTGGCACAACTCTACAAGCGATGTGGTTGCTCGTTGGTAGGAGAGAGCGAGCTTTCTCCAGGGCTAACCTCAAACTGTGAAGCGAACTCCTAATGAAGACTGTCACAAACCTTTGCAATTCTGTTTGTAGTGTAGGGCCTGTTTCCCTGGCCATATTCACTGAAACAAATACACACCAACATGTATACGTAAAAAGAAGAGAAGTAACATTCCTCTGTACTTCAAAAAGGCGGAGTACTTTTTGTGCACTTTTTGGGTGATGATGAAATAAGCAAGGATATTGGTCATGGTAATAAACAACTGGCAGTGGGGATGCAATATGAGATGTGATAGTGAAGAAGTTTGTTTCACTTCTGAGAATGACTTTCCCCACAAGAAAAAATTAAGATTTAGTTAATATTAATGAATTAGTATGCATTGTAATTGCAGTCAGCAGAGCATTTTTTTGTGCGCAGTGTAGCAATATGCAGACTGCTGTTGATTATTTTCATTCTATCTTCCATAATTTTTATTCTAACGTTACCAGTTTTGGTCTGTAGAAATTGAGATCAATATTACTTTATTGTCTCAGTGTGGTTTTAAAAAACATCAACAATGTTGAATTAATTAACACCAATGAATTTCATGATTCGGTTTCATAATCCTATTCCTATCTGAGAGTATTTTATCTCCCTTTATCCCTATTCTTCTGTCACAGTATCTCAACTTGTTGCTTCTTCACTTCACTCAAGGAGTAGCCACTATTGAGTTATACAATGCTGTGAAATCAACAGCACCATTTGAGAAGCAAGGTGCTACTCTGAATTTGTAATGATTTGTATTTATTAGTGAATACAAATTTACATGAATTGCTTAACTGACTTCAGTAAAAAGTAGATTTGTTCAGTGGATGCTTACAGGTTTGTATCATGGTTAGCATGAGGAGGATCCACATCTCACTGTGGCTTCTAGTTGGTACTGTAAAATATGCGCATTGAGCTACGAGGTTTAACAAAGCCTGCGTGTGACCTATGGCGTGTTTAATTCTATTTGGCTATGTGTCTGTTTTTAATTTTTTTATGGCAAACTTTTTCAAATAGCATTTCATAGTTCTAGAAGTTTGTTTATATTTTTAAAATCCTGGTTGTAATGCAGTTTGAAAGGCTGTCATCCCTAATCTCAATTTTTTTGTTCCTGGTCCTTATGTCATTAGTGATCTCCTCTCTTTAGATAACTGCATGTTTTTTTGTAACTTGCTTGGTGATCAACATAATGACTTAAGTCTCTAGCCCATTATGTCCAGCTACCATAAAATTTTCAGCCCAGTCCTCCTGTCTTTACTAATTTAAGACACACATTTAAATATGGGTTTTTCTATATTTCTTTGGCAGATTCTGAGTCTGGTATAACTGTCCATACCTTTATACATATCCTATCTTCAGTTTGTGCTGTGTGAACATCAACTTAATTGCAATTACACTTCAGAATAATACAAAATAATGCATACGTAGATATGCATACAATACTTTTCTATGTAAAGATTTTAAAGACCCAGGTAATAATTTTTAAATTTGATAATTTAGTTATCTAAAACCTCTCTTAAATCGAAGTGTTAGAACCCTTATTCACATGTCTATGTACACAGACTTTTAATCTACAAAGTTTTACCTTCATTTAGACATGCAGTGTGGAAATACTGGCTTCTGCAGCCAGTGCTCAGAGTCTGTCTTATTTCAGAGCTGCCTGTTCTTTGTACCCTAATCCACACCGTTCTAAAGTATTTTACCCTGAAATCTCTTTACCAATCCCTCAACCCCTAATAAACTCTGGTAAGTCAGTCATCTGCCTTTTCTGTTGATGGGAATAAATTTAGTTCCCAACTTAGTTAAAATGTATAAATACAATATCTTTCTGAATGCTGGGATACAGGCCATCCAATACTAGAATTGTACATTTCCTTTCACTGACTGATTCCTTTTTACTTATTCTGGTGTCACTCTTCATTTCATTAATTTTTCATTTTCTGCCTCCAGGAAACTTCTCTCTGATTCTGGCATGTTTCCTTCTTTCTCCCTAGCGAACATACTTGAGACAAAGAAATCTTTTAGCTTTGCAGCTCTCTGTGCCTCATCTGTCATCAACTCGCCTCCATCCATCACGCCAAGAGACTACAGTCTCCCTCAAAATCCTCCTGATCCTTATCTATTTGTAAAACCTTTTGTTTGTCCTTCTACCATTGACTAGAATTGTTTTAAAATTTTCCTTTCTACTGTAGTGCTTTTTGTTTTTACTGTTTTAACAGGTACCCGTGTCTCAATTATAGCAATAGTAGTATATGACTATTGTTTGTAAGCACAATCTTGGGAGGAAAAAGAAAACATATAGTTAACAGCTGCAAAATGCTTTAGGACTATATCCTCCTGTAGATTTTACACAAAACATTCATTGACTTTTCTGCAATAGCAGAAGACTTGCCTTTTTTTAAACAAAGAAGCTGGAGTATACATAATGCACAGTTCACTATAATGGCAGAGACAGAAGCTCAACTAGTCTGAACTGCCCTAGCTACACTAAAGATCACAGTTTAAACAGTTTCCACTGGTTTGCATCAGGTGAGCTTATTGTTTGCCATGATCTTTTATGCAACCAGTGAAACCAAAAATGTTGTGTTAAGTGACCAGAGGAGTTGAATGAGGCTTAGGTTTCCAACTGTGAATGTTAGCTACTAAAGATAACAAAAGAAAGAGATGGTTTGAATGCATCCTGACTGTGAACAGTGGCCAGTTATGTTAAATCGCCTGCCTTTACAAGAGTGTCCAATGCTCTCTTGAACATGAGTAATTTTTAAATTTCAGATTAAGAGACAAGATACACCAATGGATTTCAGGCTTGTTCAAAAACTTATTTAATATCACCCAGCTCAGTTCTGCTATTACAGTCTGATATAGTGTACCAAACAGTGCCTGCATGTGATCGTGTATGTTGTGTAATGGATGAGCAGTTTAGGATTAATGTGTAAATTGTCAGTATGAAACTAAAAGTGTAGCCTTTATTTTCAATAGGTTCTCATGAGTCACATGAAAGGGCTTCAGCAGCCGTTATAAGGTGAGAGTTAGCATTCTCTTCTCTGTAAAGAATCCCTGAGCTGAGCACTCCTAGAGGAGACAACCTTTAAGTAACATTAAATTAGTTACATCTGGCTGTTTAATAAATATTATTATTTTTGTTAATTTTACTGTCTCAGTGGCATCTTGGTTTCATCTTGTGGGCAAAGATGTCAGTGCCTACCATCAGCTAGAGTAGACAAATACAGATCGAAATACAGTCCTTACTGTAAAGAACTACGACTGTCGGTACCATATAACAGGTGGAAAGCACATTGATGGTGAAGTGCAGGCGAACTGGAAGACATTCGAGGTCAACGTTGCAAGCAGTGATCACAGTATACTTGCTATCTAATCTTTGTCAAGTTTGCTTGGGTATCGCTGCAAATGAAAGACTCAAGGAGCAATCAGAGATGTACAATTAGACAGCTTTGAAATGTTAATGGGAAACAATAATGTACGAAAGACAATCCAGAGGAAATGTCAGAGAGTGTTAGACAACTGAGCAGTTGCATGGTGGAGACTTGCACTTTTACTTCAGAACTTTTCTTTCCAGGCAAGAATACTCTATATGGCACTGGCTTCAAATTTCTTGTTATCTTCTAAATCTTACATGGCTGAATACTCATTATCACTATTATATAATATTCTTTTAACTGTTACATCATCAGCTTAGACTTGAATTTTTGCAATTCTAATCTGAGATTTTTTGCTCAAATCTCTAAGCTATCAACCGAGTTATCTCAGGTAACCCATTCTTCTGTTTAAGAATATATTGAGTTGTACTGGAATATATTTCTGATGTATACTAATATATATTGCAATACATAAATATAATACATATAGTTAACCCCCACTTTCAAACCATCCTGACAATTTCTAGGTCTACGTAATATCATATTCAGAACTCATCTACTGTCTCCAAAGTGGACATTTTCCTGAAGACTTTCTATTTCCATATGTAGAATTACAGAATCACAGAATAGTTACAGCTGGAAGGGCCTTCTGGAGATATAGTCCAATCTAGCTGTTCAAAGCAGGGTAAGCTAGAGCAGGTTTCTCAGGGCTATGTCCAGCTGGGCTTTGAATGTCTCCATAGATGGAGACTCCACAACTCTCTGGCCAACCTCTTCCAGTGTTTGATCACCCCTGTTGCAGATGGAGCAAGAGGGAGAGATGCACTTCACTCGTAAGAGAGAAGTAGAAATATGTTTATTGATGTAAGACAGCGAATTAACAAAGTTTGATAGTAAATGCGACAGTGAGTTAACAAGATTCGATGGCAAGATACACTTGATTATTTACTACATAGAGGACAGGGTCAGACAAAACTGTCAGGGAGACCCTCCTGTTGAGTCATGAGGTTCAGAAAGAACCCCCTTGCTTTCTAAACTCCTTCTCAGAAAGGAGTCTAGGTGCAGCTGGATCCAGCCCTAGTCCCAGACTTGGTCAACGGTTTATGTCTAAAGGCTTATATGTGCGCAATCAATCCTTTGTATCGCTTAGGTAAGATTTCCAAGTTTAGCATGCTATTAGTCACTTACCAAGGATCTGTTGCGGCAAGGAATCTCTCAACCTCGAGGAGTAACTCTGAGATCCCCCTATGCCTTCTCTTCCCCAGGCTAAACAGTCCCAGCTCTCTCAGCCTCTCCTTGTGTGAAAGATGCTTCAGTCCCTTCATCATCTCTGTGGATCTTTGCAGGACTCACTTTAGTATGTCCATGTCTCTCTTGTACTGAGGTGTCCAGAACTGGACACAGCACTCCATGTGTGGCCTCACTAGTGCTGAGTAGAGGAGAAGGATCACCTCCAATAACCTGCTGGCAATGCGTTCATAATACAGCCAGGATATTGGCCTTCTTTGCCACAAGTGTGCATTGCTGACTCATGGTCAACTTGTCTGCCAGGAGCCTTGGGTCCTTCTCTGCAAAGCTGCTTTCCAGCCAGTCAGCTCCCTGACTTTTCTGGTGCCTGGGTGCAGGAATTTGTATTTCCCAGGTGACCAGATCCTGCTTGGTCACGTGCTAACCTCATTTCTATAGTTTCAGTCTCTTTTACTTTCCCTTCCCAAGATTCCTGTTTCACATACAAAATCTCGAGTTTGGGATTTTACATTATGTACTTTTTGAAGACTTGTCATGTGTGAATCAGATTCAGTGATGAGCTAACCCAAATTCTAGGGATATTCAGATACAGATTTGGTTTCTTACCTCAAATTATTTTGGTTTCAGATTGTATAATTAAACAATGGTAAAATGTTTTCTGATTCATAGTTTCAGCCAAAAATTCTGCAATCTTAGCCCATATCTGTGTTCATGGAAGACTGAGAACAGAATAGAGTTGCATATACCTCTTCCTGACAGAGCATTCCTCAAGATAAATACCCTGACGATTCTCATTGCCTAGCTCTTTGCGTTGTCCTCTTACACTTTCTGACTTTATTGTTGATTTTCCAGAAAAAAATATTGGGAACCAACCCTTCTGTACCCTTCTGTACCTTTCAAGGGACTTAAGAGCCCCTTGAGTTTCCCAGCACAAGACCAGACAGCATGACATGGACTACCATGTTATCATGACACTTGATGTTTTCATGCATGGTATCCTCCTTCAAAAATCCCATGGTCTAGGCAGAAAATTCAGGCCTGTCCTTTATAGTAATGTGATATTGCTGTTACTGCAATTCAGGTCTGCTGCTGCAGCAGCTGGTAATCTGGCGCATGTGGTGCCTGGAGGGAGTATGCTCTTTCTATCGTTGGAGAACTGTCAGTGCCACAACTTTGTCAAACTCTTGCAAAACAAGTTCCTGTACAAAGTAACTGTTGTCTGCTTGGCCCAGTAGGGCTGGTGGTTGAGAATCAACTAATTTGGGCTTAGGAAATTAATAGAAACACACAAGGTCAGGAAGGGCAACTTTTGCAGGGAGACATTCGACATTCCAGGAAGTCCTCAGCAGGCTGACATTTATCCTGTAGGTGGCAAAATGCCATCCTGGGAGAGAAGAGTTTCACTGGATAACCATACACTTCACTGGAAGATAGAAAGGCAGAAAGTCCTCTTGCTATGTGCAGACAACAGAGAACAAGTGGTACTAGTACCACGTCACCAACTTGCCTGGGGACACTACCCAGGAGCAGTAAGGCACCTCCCTCCAGCGTCAGAGAAATTGCAGGCCTGGACCATAATGAGGCAGTAAGACACTGCGATTTGTTCAGGGTTTCCATCACCCACTTCCAATGTGGTCTGCCCAGACACCAGACTACCTGCTCCTCCCAACCTGAGACCACCACCACTTACCAGACATCCACTAGATCATAGCTAGGTTTTCAGCTAAATTGGTTCTCCAGCTTCTCTGGTTGTCGTGGGTAAAGACACAGACTTCTTGGGTTACTTGCTCCAAGAGCCTACTCCAGCGCTATTGGGAAAGACCTAAGTATGTCCCGCCTAGTGGATGAGGGAAAGGCTGTGGATGTGGTCTACCTGGACTTCAGTAAAGCCTTTGACACTGTCTCCCACAGCATTCTCCTAGAGAAGCTGGCGGCTCACAGCTTAGACAGGTACACTCTTCGCTGGGTAAAAAACTGGCTGGATGGCCGAGCCCGGAGAGTTGTGGTCAATGGAGTTAAATCCAGTTGGCGGCCGGTTCACGAGCGGTGTTCCCCAGGGCTCAGTTTTGGGGCCAGTCCTGTTCAATAACTTTATCAACGATCTGGATGAGGGGATTGAGTGCTTCCTCAGTAAATTTGCAGACAACACCAAGTTGGGCGGGAGTGTTGATCTGCTCGAGGGTAGGAAGGCTCTGCAGAGGGACCTGGACAGGCTGGATCGATGGGCCGAGGCCAACTGTTTGAGGTTCAATAAGGCCATGTGCCGGGTCCTGCACTTAGGTCACAACAACCCCCTGCAATGCTACAGGCTTGGGGAAGAGTGGCTGGAAAGCTGCCCAGAGGAAAAGGACCTGGGGGTGCTGGTTGACAGCCGGCTGAACATGAGCCGGCAGTGTGCCCAGGTGGCCAAGAAGGCCAATGGCATCCTGGCCTTTATCAGAAATAGCGTGGCCAGCAGGAGTAGGGAGGTGATCGTGCCCCTGTACTCGGCCCTGGTGAGGCCGCACCTCGAATCCTGTGTTCAGTTTTGGGCCCCTCACTACAAGAAGGACACTGAGGTGCTGGAGCATGTCCAGAGAAGGGCAACAAAACTGGTGAAGGGCCTGGAGCACAAGTCTTACGAGGAGTGG
>NW_009203493.1:0-22342 GCF_000690835.1 Fulmarus glacialis | reverse complement strand
CACCATCCCTGGAAGTATTTAAAAGACATGTAGATGAGGCGCTTAGGGACATGGTTTAGTGGGCATGGTACTGTTGGGTTAATGGTTGGACTCGATGATCTTAGAGGTCTTTTCCAACCTTAATGATTCTATGATTCTATGTTGGACAATGAGAAGCACCAGAACATTGGTGAGTCTTTTTGTGTCTTTTCAGTTTGAGGAACTGGGGGCAAGGCTATACAGGGCAAAGGAATAAAAGGAATACAGTTTTTAGGTGTTGATTACAGAAGAGAAAAGTGGGGCAAAGACGAGATATACTCCCACAAACAAACCTTTCCCGAACTTCACATTGTCACAATTACTCCAAGGGCCCTTGGATGAGAAATTATTGTATAAATTATGTATTTTAAAACATTACTCCTTGTTAACAGTATCACTGTTTGTATCTGGCAGCAAATAATGTTAGTATTCTTAAAAACAATTAAAAAAAAAAATCAGTATGGCTATTTTCTGGACTGAATGAGAATTGGACTTTAAATCTATCCTTTCCCGCTCTCACCGCAGAAGACAAATGCCATCGTTGTATACCCTTATTCTGGGTCAAGCTCTTAGCTTCTAATATGTAAAAAAGCATCCTCAGATGACACTGAAAGTGTGATTGGACCAAGAGTATATTTGCAAGATAGAGCAGAGGCATCTGGCATCAGAGCCGGGGAGCATGTGGAGGGAGGAGAAATGCTGGAGTGTGGCTGGGTGACATCCTCCAGTGAGGCACTCAGAGTTGGCAGGTGCTTCAGGCAACTGTCTCTTGCTCCATGCTAGGTGGTGAGCACAGCAGTGGTGCCTACTCGCTGCTTTCGCAGGTTCAGAGTCATACTTTTAGCATGACTACTGGAGGAAGGCCAAACAGCAACAGATGGGTAGGGTAAGATGTGTGTGAATATAGATAGTGGAGATGGCATAAGCCTTCATGCAGAGGAGCCTTGGGTAGAGCTAAATAGTGTTTTATAAAACTTACTTTTTTAGCAGTTGCATGGGCTGGGAATCTGTCCGTTTCCTCTGTGAAGTGTGTCCTACCCCTTGCAGACAGATAGGAAATAGTACAGGAGAGAAGAACAGGTTTAGCTGTTCGATGGTGAGTCTTATTAATGAATGAGCAGGGAATTTCAGCATGGGTTGGATGGTCTTGTCCTGCTTTTTATGGTAAAACCTGGAAGAGTTTATTAAGCTTAGAGGACAGTAAGTGGAGAAAAGTGGGATATAATTGTTGGGAGAAGGTGAGGAGAAATTTAGGAGTGGTGAGAGAGATGAGTTGAGAACGAAAGAGATTTTCAGCTTTGAAGTAGGTATTAACAGTTGTGATACCAGGTGTGGATATAGAGGAGTGATCTCCCCAATGTAGTTGCAGTTTGGATTTGCATCACGTTAGTTTCTGAAACTGTGTCCATCAAAATTGTACTTACATTTGTCACTAAATAGGTGAGGGCCTTCCAAAGACTACAGTGAGGCAGAAGGTAAATGCACACATGGACTGTGAATTGCACAGTAGGCCACTGTGAATTTTATGGGTTCTGATGTTGAGTCAGTCTTGTGGGGAGTGCTAGCAGGTCTTCTTGTGTCACAGCCACCTGGTTTCAGCTAGCCAGTGCATTGGCTCCACAGTGCTCTGTGATGAGTGTGATGATGTGTTTGTCACACTCAAACTGCTTTGCCACAGGCCATCTTCCAGGGGTTAAGACAACCTTTATCTCTACTGGGGTGGGGTCCAGAGGTAGATGTGCCATTTCTTTAGTGCCACTTCTAAATTTGGCATACAGCCAGGAAGGTGGTTGTTCATATTCTGGTTAGTGACTCGTTTAAAGGACACGGTGAACTTGCAATGCTAATTGTGGATGACCAGAGCTGTTCAGACACAGTGGTGGTAAGTCTGTCCTGCCTAGATTTCAGTGAGGCCTCTGCCTCTTCTCTTCACATGACAAGTATCTGATTGTCACACAGGAAGAGTCACAGGCAGCTGAAGGAGAGGAGTGGACAGGGCTCTTTATGTAGGGTTCAGTAGTGGTTCAGGGCTTTACATGTGCAAAATACAAGGGGGAGATGCACCAAGTGCTACAAAGGCCTTACTAAAGGATACAAGAGAGCTTATGGCATAGATACTATTGTTGGTGTTGCCTTATTCCTAGTCCTCAGGTGCCCTAAAAATGCCTGCAACATAGACACATATGGGATATTCCCATCTGGAAAGCAGTCTTCATGCTGATGTAACCAAGGAGGTCTCCCAGCTGAATATATGAGAAAAGGTCTTGTAATTGGGGTATTGCAAAGTTTTTTATCTCTTGTACCATGAAAAAGTAAGCCTCACCAAAATGGTAATACAGAAGGTATCTAGTCTGCCTCCACACAAGGATTTTCAGTTGAATGGAGCTGAGTGAGAAGGGAAGCAAAAAAGTTGTAAAGCAGCAGGTGCATTCTTCCCTTGTGCTGAGATGGGCAAGGCGTCTCTTGTACCAGATCAGTTTTGCACATAGGCCAGGTTGTTTGAGAAACACACATTGCTTTTTTTTTGTAAGGCTTTAAAAGTTTGGATGGTAGAAGACTAATATGTTTTCCACCCTAGGACTTACCGAGTTGCGATCTGCTTTTCTGTAAAGTATATTGATCAATGCTATAAAATACTGTAGTTAACCTGGTTTTTAAAGCTGTTCTTTGGTGTATTATAATGTTGAGGGTTTTTTGTAATAGAGAAAAAGAAGAAAATACCCCTGGCCTGAGCCTGGGATTAATTATATGTGGGTACACTTTATTTCAACATTAAAGTCCACTTACATATTTCCTTGTGATTCAAGGTAAGCTCAGGGGCAGTCTGTATTGTTGCCCAAATTAAGACTTCTGGTTTAAATTTAGCTTCTTAGCTATATAACAATACAAATGTTTGTTTCTGTAGACAGAACAAAGGAATGTGTTTCCACAGTGACACCAAAACAATATGATAAGGCCAATAAAGCCTACTGTTCCATCTCTGTGTGTCTCTGTGGCACATTGCTGCTTAAAACACTATGGAAGGAAACTTGTACTTTTGAAGCAAGTAGACAGTATCAGCATCTTACTATCACAAGGAAGACATAACCTTAAATATGTTCTCATCATTACACCTTGCATTAGTGGACTACTAAAAATACACTTCAGGTATTTTGATTCCTAGTTTCCTTCACTAAATGTTAATTAAAAATCTTTTCCTAAAATAAGTGTAGAATCTAGTAGCTTACTTCATTTCACATATTTTCTTCTTTCTTGCTGCTGATCAGCAGTGAAAGTTTGTGTAATTCCAGGTTGTTTATAGCTGAATGTTCATAATAGACTATGTTTAATAAACTGGTCCACAGAGTAAAAACTGCACAAACTTATGTCTTAGGGACACAATTTACATTGTCTTTCAGAACTACTGACAGACACACTGGGCTATTTGTATTTTTTGTTTAGTGCTCAATTTATTTTTGACTTGTTGGTAATATTTAATAACAACAGTATATAGGGTGGCACGATTCATATAAATGTTACAAACAGCAAGAATGCAGGCTACAGTTTTATTAGTGATAATAATAAAGGAAATGGCCCACATGAAATGAGTACAAAACCCCAAAATAATAAGGCAGTGTATGATTCCTAAAACATACTATCCTGGACCAATTAAACAACCCACATCTCCTTCAAAGAAAATAAAACCATCAGACACAGAAAGGCAGAGCAAAAGCATTAGAATTTAACAGCATGATGGTCAGGGGTTTATTCCCTGAAGAAGATGATTAGACTTTCAGAACGTACCCAAATTAAACCCTGGGGTGATGCCAATACTGCAGAGTCCTTAAGAGAGTTCAAAGATAGAGCCTAGCAGCCTTCACCTTTGCTGTGCTGTGTCTCCTCTTTAGATCTTGCTCTGGTAATGTTAACTGCTTAATTCCCCAGTGAAACACTGAGATCTAACCCACAGGAATCATTTATAATGCATATTATCTATCTGATATGGATTATCTGATTTTACTGAGTAGAACGGTTTTATCTTATATCCTTGAATACCATGGTGGTAAGCATACTAGATATAAATATCTAGTCAGAGAAAAGCAGTTTTACTCACTGATTTTGTCTCTTCTGAAAGATATACTTGCAAGCTCTCTGTTCAAAAATAATTTCCAAAAGTTCTGGTGTTAGCTTTAAAAAAATTCACCACTGCACCTGGACCTGAGAGATGCTAGTCTCATTAAGACATGAGCAGGTTTGTTAAGGAAGGGAAGTTCAGGTCAGTAAAATGAGAAAAATGGTGAACTATTTTACAGTCTTTCCTACTTGAATGCATGGTGTCTACACACTATTTTTTATTTATAAGACACATTGAGTGTCTGTGACCGAAGTTGTATGCCTGTTAATGTTAGCACAGTATGCTAAAATGTCCTTGAAGCACATAAATTTAGGAGAATACAAGTAAATATAACATAATGACAGATAATTTCTTCCTACCTAATCCTCCAAGGTTATTATGAGCAACTGTTTTGTAAATGGAAAATGGTTGAGATTACCCCAGTACATACTGTATACCTCACTTATGCTTAGAGCACTTGCTTTTGAAATACTGGTAAGCTTGTCAGTATTAGTCTTCAGAAACTTGTGACTTGCTATTTTGATTATATCTTAGAACTCAGTTTTATGGATAGTTGGGGATGTTTAGCATTTGGAAGATAGGTTAGAATGATTAATCTTGGTTATGCACATATCCTGTTAAATTATGCAAGTCTTGACCTATAATAGGGTTTGAGATGACAGGGGGTTTGAGCAGATTAAGGTTCCTTGCAGGGATAGATATTCATGCGCAGCTGAATCCAGATACTCAACAGTAAATATCTTGTGGTCTGGAACAGCTTGACACGTATAACTTCCACTGAAATCAATGGGACTAATAGATACTGAATAAGGGCTATTGTCTTGTAATTGGTACAAGACTTGGAAGCAGAAATATAAATCTTTGCAGATTAATTATTTTTATTGTGTTTTTAACTCTTATTACTATTTTTTCAAGTTTTGGCAAATGTGCACATGCTTAATTTACTACCATAAGCATTTCTCTTTAACAGTCACATTAAAGTTGATTTGTAGGTAATTGCAGATTGGAGCCTTAGAGTGTATTTCATCTTTGTAAAAATGGTAGATAGTCAAAGGATTGAGTCCACCGTGTTGTTGTACAAATTGCCACGATAATTGCCATTACTGATTCTTGTTACAATACATTTCACAAGTAATGGATTAAATTTTCTCACTGTTCTAGTTTTTGTCACTGCAGCCAGAATGTATTACCAGAGACAGACAGAGATGCCAACCATTAAAAAGTGAATGTAATTAATTTTTTTGTCACAAATTTTTATAAGAAGAAAACCTGGCATATGGTTAACCCCCAATTATGGAATAAAGTAATTTAATATTGCCTCAAAATAGTTATGATTACTGAAAACATAATCACCTTCGTTAATTTTTTGGTAGCACACCACATTCTAATATTGCTCTATAATATGTTAAGGTAAATTGATGCATTTTAAAAATACGTATTTGCAAACAGTAAACAGAAGTGGTATTTTGGAGTACATCTGGTACATGTTTGAGATAAAATTTAAAATTATATAAATGGTGTAACATTATAGCTGGTAGGAAATTAGGCTGATTTTAAATTTAGTTTGCCTGTTAATGTCAGTCATGTTTAAAAAAACCCATGCTGTTCAATGATAGTCATCTTTATTGTCACCTGGGATTGAGTTAGAGACCTAAAAAAAAAAGGGGAGTGAGAGTGAGATTTAGAGTTTTAAATAAAAAAAGGTAAGGCTGCAATCTAGCACCCTTTAAAAATCAGTGGAAGTATTCCTTCTGACTTTGGTGAAAACTGGATCATGAGAGTGAACAGGCATCAGCTGTGGCAAACTCATTTTTACGGAGCAGTCATGAAGAGTGAGGCAGCTTCCACGCTGCAAAGGGGATTCCAACAGTAGTCTTATTAAATAATAATGAGTGGTTAATCAGATAAAGGAAGGAGAAAGGGGGAGAAGACTTAGAACAAAAAGTGTACTTTAAAGGAAACAAAGACGTACTGAGAAGGAAGAAGGAAAAGGAATTAAGAGCTTACTGGGAGAAAATGTTGAAAAACAGTGCAAAGGGAGAGGGGTAAAAAGGATGGTAAAAAGTGGTGTGCGGTGTAAAAGAGGATACTGGAAAGGGAAATGGCTAGTAGGGATAAAACGAAGGACTGTAGAAAGCTGAAAACCAGCAATGATGATGTCCTTTCCTGCCAGTATCAGCACCTTCGTTTCCAGAACAGATGAGTGAAATCACAAGCTCTGGCAAGGGATACACAAATCACCTCATGAAAGGTAGGAGAGGAAATGTGGGACATGTTGACTTCTGGAGGTAGCAAGGGAATTGAAGGGAGGATTTCATACAGTACCAAGTTGGTATATTTTTAAATTTATGACATTTTTAGGTTTTTTTCTGACAAACTAGCAAAAATCGTGCTCATTTGGGATCTCCAGTTGCTCATCTTATTAAAAAACTAGAGATAACATTGACCAGAAGCACTCTGTAGGCTAACTTCCTGAACTTCAACCGTACTTTTAACTCCACTAACTCTTCAAGGCATTTTACATGACATCTCTGTGTACTTAGGAACAAAGAATGCTAACTGCTGCTGAAACAAAAGCCAAAATTTATCCTTGGTGTATGTACAATGAGTACTACCAGAGACAAATTTTCCCCTGTATTCTTAACTCAGGCGTTCAGTGTGAAAATCAATTTTTCCTGACATTATTAGCTCTGCTGTGCTACTAGAACTGGTTGATACTACAGGCCCCATAGATTGTATTCCCCATTTATTTCTGTAACCATTGAAGTCTGTGTCAAGACTTGTGGACAATTTAAGGATTAAATCTAAACTGCTCAGTGCATTATTTCAAGTTTCATAACTACAGAAATGTTGAAAAAATAGGAAAGATATGGCAATGTTAATTAAGAGCAGCTAGGAGGTAGGACCACCACCATCACCACCACCCCCCCCAGGAGAAATTAATAGTGAACTAGGTAGTAAGAGTTGTCCTAGGAACTGCTAACTAGCACCAATTCAAAGCAGGGCATTAGCTCTGAATGGCACGACCTTTTCAGACTGCATAAGATGCATAGGAGTGATGTGAGGTGAAAGAAAAAGCAGAAAATGCTGAATTTAGTTTCAACTTACAAATGGCAATTAAAAGATGGTTAAAAAAATCCCAACAATTTATTTCCTTGAAAAAATCTTAATCATGGAGCCAATTTATGTGCAGTTTAGACTGCCTTCTATAATCTGAATGCTAGGGCCTGGAGAAAGTCTATTAGCTGCAGGCTGTTTTAACTTGTCTTTCACTATGTATTTAAAATATCATACAAATTTTCCAACTTTCTCTTGAAAGTCCACATGTTGTGTGGTTAAACAAGGTACATAGTCAAGAACTCCTGAGAGTCGTATCCCTCTGTTCTCTTACAGGTTTTTCATGGTAAGGTTCAGACATCTATTCAAATACAAATCTGTGATATGTCATATTCAGATATCACCGTACAGAATAGGCAGGCAGGTATGAGGCTTACCTGGTCTCACTAACTTCACCAAAAACTGATGCTAACATCATGTGCCTTTCCTGGGCATGGTAACAGTGGTCAGAATGACTCAACCTTGAGTAGAAGTTGGCTGATGAGTAAAGCTGACGGAAAAACAAGACTTGCATCTTTCTGGAAATACTTCTGTATCAGAATCACTTTTCTCAAAAAAAGTGTGTAAAAGAAATCTCTGTCAAATGAATTATCTGTGTTATATTATTTTCCATTTAAAAGCAAGTATTTATGTCTTGAGGTATTTTGTTCAGAAACAGTACAGTACTGCAGTGTGTCCATGTGCACCACCATTGTCTCTCAGAGAAGTCAGAGTTCAGGAACTTCATGACCCATTTTCCTCTAGGGAACAGTGTCCTTGTCTGGACTCTATCTTCCGTTGTGCCTTGCAGTTATGGTAGTCCTGTGATGGCTCAAAGCTATTGATCTAGATGACAGAATAATATGGTGGGTTTTGGTTTACTGAACCCAAAACAAAGTAAATAATGTTGATATCCAGAGCACTGGTAAATGTTATGAAGATCACAGTGGTTTACTTTTGAGGTTCTTCTATGTGTCTTCCTGTGAAATATTGATTAAAGTCATACTTCTGGTCGACATGAGAGTCCCAGGCTGATTTTAGCACCTGTGGCTTAGGCTTGTCTTACTATCTGGCTTGCTGTGCCACAAACCCTCCCCTCTAACTTCTGAGATATGTTGTAATTTCTTTTGAAAGTTAGGGTGCATTTCATAATTACTACTACATTAGCTGCATTCTATTGGACTGAAACATAATATACCAAATTCTGATGTTCATGGTAAGGAATCTGAGATTGGCAAAGTAGACAAGTGAATATTCATTGATTAGAAGAGTCAGTAAAGGTTTTGCCTGACAAGATCACATGGGAGGATGAACTCCTAGAATGGTTAAGGGGGAGCCTGTTGTTATGGAATCTATTTGTATCATTGATATAGGAAGAAAAGAACAAAGGGATCCCTAAAATCTGAATTTAAACTGATAAAAGAAAACTTAATGTAAAACTAGTCTCGTAGTTCTTTCTGAACAGATTCAGCCAAACAGGGACAAACTCAAAGTCTCAAAGTGCAGTTCAGAAGATGATGGTTAAAGAAGAAGGCCTAAATAAGCAATAGAGGTGTTTCAGAAAAGAAAAACCTTATTAAAAAGAAACATTTGGTCTGAATTAAAGTGTAACTACACTTTTAGCATGTTATTTTAATAAGGTTTCAGCTTAGTCTAGCAGTTGAGAAAAAATGATGGTTGAAGAGCACATACGCAAAAAAAACCTCTCAGGTATGTTGTGGTGGGTTGGCCCTGGCTGGACGCCAGGGTCCCACCAAAGCCGCTCTGTCACTTCCCTCCTCAGCTGGACAGGGGAAAGAAAAATATAACGAAAGGCTCGTGGGTCGAGACAAGGACAGGGAGAGATCACTCACCAATTACCATCATGGGCAAAACAGACTCAACTCAGGGAAATTAATTTAATTTATTGCCAATCAAATCAGAGTAGGGTAATGAGAAATAAAAACTAAATCATAAAACACCTTTCCCCCACCCCTCCCTTCTTCCCAGGCTCAACTTCACTCCCAATTTGCTCTACCTCCTCCCTGCCAGCGGCGCAGGGGGAGGGGGAATGGGGGTTGCGGTCAGTTCATCACGTGTTGTCTCTGCCGCTCCTTCCTCCTCAGGGGGAGGACTCCTCACACTCTTCCGCTGCTCCCATGGGAGACAGTTCTTCATGAACTGCTCCAACGTGGGTCCTTCCCATGGGAGACAGTTCTTCATGAACTGCTCCAGCGTGGGTCCCTTCCACAGGGTGCGTGTATGTATCGTATATGCAATTTTGTACATTAGCTGTGTACACAAAAAAATAAAGTTTGAACAATCTGTTCAGATACATATTAGTTTCATAGACTGTGTTAAAATACGTAATGAATGAAAAATGAATAATTAAATAGATGTAAACATATGCAGTGATAGGTGTTTATATATGTGTTAAATACACCTAAAAAGTAACAAATGTAAATGGGATTTTCACTTCTGACACAAGGAGGGATCTAAGCACTGAAGCATGTAATTCTGTCATCTGTATTTTCTTGAGCACATGAAAGTTCCTTCACCTCACAGAAAAGGTAGGGTTTTCAAATGCAAACATATAAAATAAAACATATAACTGAATACAGTAAGATTGAATCTATTTAGCAGGTATAATTTATAAGACTTGTGAAAGACTATAAAAAATGCCACTGTAAGATTAATTTGTGCAGAAGAATATATGTGAAGTATTGAAGCAGTAGCAATGATTGTAGTTGGGGGCAGTGTTAGAGGTAAAAATACATATGCTGAAGACCTAGATGTACTTTATCATAATAAATCATTAAGTTTGTATAGAATATGTCTGAAACGTTGGTTGGAAAAAGTACTGCAAATTCTAAGGAAGATCTGCTGATCTAGAATTTGTCCCAGAAGTTTGGAAGCAGATAAGCCATCTCTTGTTCTTGAGGACAACAGACCAAGCCTAAACCTTGTTTTACTAGCTGCTCTTCTATTTTATACCTGTGTTTGCCTGGAAGATAAGGCTTTATTGTACTGTATGTGGTTTACTACTGAGACCACTGGAAAGACTTCATTGCTTCTGAGGTGATGAAACACTTACAGTGAACATGTATCTCAATGGGATCCATTCACAGTTGGGACATTTCAAAACCATACTGGAACCTATCTGTAGCACATAGCATAGGGAGCCTTCCATTTTGTGCTCCTTTTGTTCAGAGTATCCGGTAATCACTATTTGTACTAATTATGTGTTGTTATCCTTATCTTAGACCTGGCAGTAATGAGACCCATGCAAACCCTTCCTCAGTGGGATAGGGTGGAGAAAGCATGCTCCCAGCTGTGCTTCGGATTGGACACTTTACAGCTCTGCTGGGTACTTACAAAGTGCATGGAGGGAACAGCTTCTGTCCTTGGTTCATAGTCAGAAACTCCAGACTGTAATTATACACCTCAGCAAGATAGATGAACTTGGCAGCAAGAACTACTGTTTGTCTTTTCATTATGGCTAAGTACATTGGATGAAACTGATGCAATTGTTACCTCAATCTGTCTTACTATGATCTGACCTCTTTCCACACTGGGGCTGATGGGAGAGCAACAGTACAGCTGTGACAGGTCAGCTAGGATAACATTCACTGGGGCATGATGATGATATTGTCAGGCCATCTCAAACATATCTTCCTGAGAAATACTGATTACTTCCAGTAAGGCAAATTCTGTTTTGTGAAAGAATTTGAAAATTGTTGGCTTTTATTCTAGTGAAGGTGGATGTAAATTTGAAATATCAAAATCTGTCTGGAAAAAATATCATCCTTTGAGCAAATAGATTTTGATATTTGTATAATACTTTAATCTGTGGTTATTATGAGCATTTTAACATTATAATTGCTAGACATCTGCATTGTTTGTTTGTTGGTTAAAAATCATACTAGCAAATAGCCTATTTTCTCAATAGCCACTCAAGAAACTTTCAAATGCTGTTGAATTTTGTGATATAGAAAAAGTGTTTCCAAAAAGATTTCTAGATTGGACTGAGTATCGAGTCAAATCATCACAGTATCCATATATATTTTCTTTTACTCAGACTTATTTTGCAAGACACTATGAAGCAATTTTAATTTGCATATTCAGGAGAGAGTGTCTGGAGTTGCTGAAAAGTGTAATTATGAAATAAGTATTTTTTAATCTCTAGGATAATGCAGTTTTTTTGGGAGTAACAGTCTTTACTATACTAACCTGTAGTTCCTGTCTTAAAACAAAATGGAGATTTCAGTCCTAAGTCTGAGACAACAATTGCTATTAACTAAAATAGGTATTAAAGACCGAAAGGACTACTTTCACACCTAAATAAGTTAAGCCTCTATATCAAGTCTACTCAGTGTCATCTGTTTTCTTTGTATCTAAACTTTCACTAGCTGAGGACTTTGTTCTCCGGGGCTGCTGATCTGGCAGTTTCAAGTTTAACTGGTGGGATTTATGCACATGCTTAATTTATGAAACCAGGGCTTGAAGATAAATGTAAAAAAAAAAAATCAGTATCTAGGCACTTGGACATACTGCATTTCTAGATGTATTTTTGAATCTATTGAATTGTTCTTAGTAAGACTGAGGCCACACTTTGGTAGGCCAGGTTGTATGCCAGTCAAAATCACTAGAGGTCTGGTTGGAGTATCTATAGTGTCTTAGGCTTTAATGATTTGAATGATTAATTAAATGTTCTGATATTAATTATGTATTAAAGACATTTATTCATTGTTTACTAGTGCTCTTGGGCTGTATAGGCAAACATATATGTAATATACCTTAAAGGGGAAAGAACTACATGAAAGTCCTGAGTAAGCATGGGCTGCATTAGGATAGTTAAGTGGTAAATGGGTTTTCTTAGTAAAGGCTACCCAGTAGTAACCCTGTTGAGTAGCTGTGTCAAAATGGTATGTACAGTTTGGAAAATCCTCTGAATTTCACAATAGGAATACAGTAAACAGTGCTATAATTTCTGGACGTTAAGATGTTCATTATTTATTATGTGATGACACCGACAGCACCCTACTAGTATTGATACTATATCATTCATCGTGCTAGTATTCAATCTGCACAATATATATCAATATGAAAACATAAGAAAGGAGTCTCTAATTCAGTGTACAGTATTAGCCTTCAGTACTACAGTTATTTAGAGGTATAATATCATATGATTACTTAATCATCTCATTCAATATTACATTCTCTTGATGGCCTCAGTGAATAACTATTTCTTTGGTCATCATATACATAAAGGCTTGCAACATTATTTGCATATCAATTTGTAGTGGTAAATAGCTTGTAAAAGTTACAAATTTTGTATTTTTGGTTAGCCATACAATTTTGGCAAATGATAAAACAAGATAGACCAAATATTGGAGTTTTTTCATCACAGTTCAGTTCTGAGCAAGGCCTATACGTTAGCTACTGGCAGTCCCAATGTCCTACTTTAAGTTTGATTCACCTCTTCTGGGTAATATTTAACGATGGTCACATGTGGGTACTTAGGAGAGAAAAAGGAAGGTAAGCCAATGTTGTGGGTTAACCCGTGTAGGCACACAGCCACTGGCTCACTCCTCCCATAGTGGGATGTCGGAAGGGTAAAAGTGAGAAAACTCATGGGTTGAGATGAAGACAGTTTAATAGGGAAAGCAAAAGCCGCGCATGCAAGCAAAGCAAAACAAGGAATTCGTTCACTACTTCCCATCGGCAGGCAGGTGTTCAGCCGTCGCCAGGAAAGGAGGGCTTAATTACTTGGGAAGACAAATGCTATTACTCTGAACGTCCCCCCTTACTCCATCTTTCCCCCAGCTTTTATTGCTGAGCCTGATGTCATATGGTGTGGGATATCCCTTTGGTCAGTTAGGGTCAGCTGTCCCGGCTGTATCCCCTGAAAACCTTCTCTGGCAGGAACAGCAAAGGCCTTGATGCTGTGTAAGCACTGCCCAGCAGTAACGAAAACATCCCTGTGTTATCAACAGTGTTTTGGTCACAAATCCAGAAGATAGCACCATAGGAGCTGCTATGAAGAAAATTAACACCATCTCAGCCAAAACCAGTAAAGCCAAGAAAATCTGGATATAGATCTGACTTCTGTATAGGTACTGATTCTACTTCATTCTTCTCCTAAATTAAAATATGTTTGTAGCTGGGCTTTTGAAACAGGATAAGTCTAAGTCTAACATGATGAAAAAATAAAATATTAATTAATGGTCTTTCGGAGAGTCTTCGTTATACCTTTCTCAGACGACAAGTACAAGGGGACAGCCAGTGCATTTGAAAACTGATAATCCTAATGGAGAAAAAAAAAAAAAGAAACAGCAAAAGCAAAGAATGGAATTAATTTTCTTAAAACCTCTCCTTGGCAAGTCAGATATTCTGCTGGCAGATGGCCATTGGACTTTCCTCATCTGACTCCATTTTTCCATATTTTTAAAAAATAAATAATACTGCCTTTGGTTGCAGTGCTATTTGACTTGTTAAAATGTGACTTGCTTACATACGGACTTAATCTTACTGACACAAATTTCCTGAAGTCTGGGACTAATACCATTTAGCAAGTTAAATTATCTCTGTTGATGCTAATGGATCCACTGGAAAAAATTTTATTGCATCTCCTGCTTATCAACTCTTCTTTGGTAGCTGGCTGGCCAAAGTGAGCTGTATTTAATACTGCATTTCTGGACCAACTTTGTCAACGGGACTTCCAGATCATTGAATGAGTAGCATTGTTTCAATTGGAACAATACAGTCCAGGTGAAGTCAAGGGACAATGATAAATATTCGGCACTGTTAAGTCAGGACACTTATTAGGGTATACAATTATTGGGTTTTGGGTACATAAATGCAGCTATTATACTTTTAAAGTGTTGTCATTACTGTCCCTTAATCACCCTGATTCCTTTAACAATCTGTGGCACTGTTGCCTTAAATAATATTTCTCTTCTTTAAATACATACAGACTTTTAACTGCTTATTGCCTTTTAGTGTTCTCTCTGGGAAGTTGTCATCCTAAGCATATACGATGAAGGCCAGCAGTTGTCATGGTAGGTCTTTGGTGTCCATTTAAGAGAGTTTATAGTAAATGGTGAAGATGGCCTCTGGAAGGAAGGGTATGCAGTATGACTTTACATACTAAGTTCAGCAGCTGAGCCTGGGGCGATTTATCTGTCAAATTATTACATTCTGTCGACACTAAAGTATGAGCATCAGTGGAAGACTTTCTGCTAGAGCCTGGGCACTCCAAGTTCCTGTTGGGCACAGTTCAACAAGGTACATTATGCACGACAACTAGCTCCAGTGGCCACAAAAAAAAAAAATTGCTTTGATGTGATTTACTACAGTGGGTACTGAGTAGAAACTTTTGTCAGAGGGTAAGACACAAAAATGAGCATGGTAAGCATCTTAGAGTCTTGAAAAGAATGTGAAGAGTCATGTAGATTCACTCAAAACTAAGTGCCTGTCATCTCCAGAGAAAAACAAAGAAAGAGATCTGGAAAAAGTATGCAGGAGAGCTTCCTACAGGATTTCTTTTTTGCAGGTGAAATAGTGTTTGAATGGGTAGTAGGCAAGATACAAGCTTTTTAGCATCAACATAGTAACATGAAGTTTTATCTTTCTATGCTTTGATGACCTATGAAGAATCGCTTTGTAAAGCCTGTCTGATGGCTCTAGAGATGTGCTGAGGAAGTATGTTTTACAAAACTTCTCAGTAATGAAAACATTAATGTCCTTTATGCTAAATAGTAAAGCTGTATGTTAGTTGTTTGATTTCTGTAAAATCTTGTTCCTACTTTGAAATGAAGTTTAATATTGCCTTTCCTCTTTGTGACATGCTTTAAGTTTACAGTAGATAAAAACTCCACTTGACTCACAATAGGGATAAAACCAAACAAAACAAAGAGTCCTAATATAGACATTGACCTCATATTGTACTGTAGGTAACATTGGTCTTGCTCATCTCTTGCCTTTGCATTCACTTTGTTGTGGGAAGTAAGAAATTCTTGTAGTTTTCTGGCCAAATCTCTTCTCTTTACTAAATAAAAGCAATGAAAACTGACCTTTTAAATAAAGTTCTTTATTAATATATATTAAAACACTTCACAGAAAAAGTGAGCATTGTTATTCTCATTGTATAGATGGGGAAACTGAGGCATATAAAGATAAGGTCATTTATCAAAAGAGACCCAAGAACCCACCTGCAAAAATAAGACCAGAACGTCTACCACCTGAATCCCTGTTCTCTCTTCACTGGGTCACATTGCTCTGCTTTCTTCAGCAGAAGTACTGTGCCAATTAATTCTGATTATTCTGTCCTTCATTTACCCTTTCCCATGCAGGAGATAACCCAAAGCTCACTGAAGCTAGTGAATCTTTCCAGTGAGGTTGTATGATTTTGGATAAATCATGTGATGGTTGCTAATACATTTACATATTATATTTTGTGAAAAAAATACTCCATTTACGTTCATCATGCCTCTGAAATCATATGGCCAAATGCTGTAGCTCAGGATATTTATGAATAATAAGTAAGTGTTATAGAGTTGCAATCAATCCAGAGGTTTCCTTCTTATAATTCACACATTATTGTATTCATAGAGTTTGAGGACTGGATCAAAAATTAAGTAAAAGCAACGCGAAACCCTAGATCTTAAGCTTGGGCCTTTAGTGAGACTTCTACGTGGAAGCATTTTTGCTTTGATTTGAGTTCATTCAAATCCTATAAAATGAGATCATTGAAAAAAGGAGGAAGGATGGAGGAAAGGACAGAAATCAAAGGTTATACAACCCAAGTGGCTGGCATTTCACGCAGTTTAAGTAGGATGCAATGTTAAATTCACCCTCTTCCCTGTCTCTGTTTAACTCTTTAATTTCCAGTATTTAATATTTTAAGCTGGTTTCATAAGGAAATGAGGCCCATGAAATCTCACTTTCTCTGTTTCATTCTCTTCCACAGCATTAACTCTTGAAACTTCACATCAATTAAACAGTAGAATAAAAGTCTTGAACTTAGAAGTTGGTCATACAAATTGTTCATGAAAACTGGTTAGTCAGTGAAAGAAAGAGACCCACTGAGGTAAAAAGTCATGCAGAACTCAGATCTCATGTATTCTGAGGGCCTGGCAGGCCAAAATCACATACATGCCCACTGGCTTGTCAGCGTGCCAGAAAGGTAACAGATTTGGAAAGTTAGGCTGAATTGACTTAGTTCCTGCTGTAATTTAGAATGACTCTGGGAAAGCTACATCAGAGCTGAATTTTGCTCAGACTCGTTGGAAAGGATTCAGTAGCTCTTTGAAGTAGTTGCTGTCATAATAAGTGTGGTTTGGGCTTGACAGTAGCAAAGACTTCTCAATGAGTAGCCGAACTGAACTAATAGGTCATGTCTCAAAAGCAATAAACATATCTGCAGAAGAGGTGGAATGAGCAACAAGACAGGCTGTTTCAAGAAAGGCACATCAATGAACTCGAGACAAACAAATCTGTTGCCATAACAGAGAAATATAACTCGAAACTAATAAAATGAGAACAGGTGGTGAAGTATAAAAGTATTGGACTTTTACTTTAAATACCTTCCAGTAACTGACACTGAAAGCACAACCAAGTCAGTTTAGACATCATCTGTAGAAACTGGGAAATAAGTAAGGCTCCACAGCCATTCCTGTGGTTACTCTTGTTCCACATTATGTGTTGGGTTTTTTAATAATTTAGCTTAGTCTCCTTTGAAACAGGATTAGGTTAAACTACAAGAAGCAAACAAAACCCCTTCAAAATGCAGAATACCTATTCTTAGCCATTTTCTTATTGTTGTGGGTTAACCCCAGTGGACAGCTAAGCACCATACAAATGCTCACTCACTTCCCCCCTGCTACCCCAGTGGGATGAGGGAAGAGGAAAGGAAGAGTAAAAGCAAGAAAATTTGGGAATCAAGATTAAAAAAAAAAATGTTTAATAAGTGAAGGAAAAGTGGAAGAAGAAAGAAAACAAAAGAAGTGATGCAAAGGCAATCACTCACCACCTCCCACAGGTAGACTGATGCCCAGCTAGTTCCCAAGCAAAAGATGACTAATGTCCCTAAGCCCTCTCTTTTTCCTTTTATTGCTGAGCATGATGTGATATGCTATGGAATATGTCTTTGGTTAGTTTGGGTCATCTGCCTGGTTGTCACCTCCCAACCTATTGCACACTCCCCAATCCATTTGCTGGGCAGGGCAGATCGAGGAACCGAGAAGGCCTTGACTCTGTGCAAACACTGTTCAGCAAAAGCTAGAACATTAGTGTGTTATCAGTATTGTTTTGGTCAAAAATCTAAAACACAGCCCCATATGAGCTACTATGAAGAAAACTGATTCTATCCTAGCCAGGCCCAGTACAGATTCTTAATAGAAGGAGATTCTTAATACCAAGCAGGCGTGCTCTTAAATATATACTCTGACATTTCTCAGTAAAGTGTTCTTTTTAAAAGATACCCTATTGCCATTCTTAAAGAAAAAAAAAAAAGGTCTTCATTTTAAGGATTCCGTTAAGACTTTGGTGGATACAGAGACCTCAGGATCCTTGTGGGAGGAAGGCTGGGATCTGTCTGTCAGTTTAAATGCGTATTTTAGGATGACTTTTTACATTTTGTTCTATCAGTAAGTGCTCTTTCCTTCTCCCCCTACTGTCTTCCTACCATTACATCCATGCATGGGTGCTGCTCATTTCTCAATTCTGAGGCTGTCACTTTTCTTTCTAACCAGCCTTCTGTGCTGGTGACTGCTGCTGTAGCACTTTTGCTTTGGCTGGGCAGGCAAAGTGAATCCCAGTGAAGCAATACATCAGTTATGAAACTCCCACCAGAATTTTAATATGAGCACCTGTGATCAATGAAGCCAGTCTTCCAATCAGTGTATGGAGGATTTTAACACATAATTTTCACAGTGTTAAAGTGAACTTCTCACATAAATCCTCAACACAGTGTATCTATGTGGGGAGCCTGGCTGCCTGGAAGAAAAGCTAGTGTATAGTATCTGTTTTTTTCAGCATTAGCATCCTTTCTCCCATCTTTCAGGGTTCCTCTCCTGTGTCACTGCCCTGTCCTATACATATGTAATGTAGTGCCCTAATTTGGTCACGACTCTTCCTATTTCATATATACCCATACACATTTATGTACATATCAGTGTAATACATGCCTAAGCCATCTGGTATCTTTCCTTGCAAATGTTCACACAGAAAATTGACTGTGAGTAAGGTTCTGAACCTGCCTGTCCAAATGGTCCATATTTGTTTCATTTCTCTAGCAAATGCATAGATCCTATTAGTGAGACTGATCCAACATATTTCCATGTGTCAGCTGTACCTGCTGCAAGTGTCATTCTGTTCAGTGATAACAGGACTTGCATCCTAAAATAGAGAGAAAACAAGAACATCAGGTCCTTTTGAGGATCTGAATTGCTTTTTCTACCATCTGCTGACCAATGCTTTGAAAGAAAGAGAGTCTGTGTCTGGATTGACACCTTTCTTCTTTTTAAGCCAATAAAAGAACGGCCTGTAAAAGAGCCTAGACATGCTGTGTTTGCAAGAGAAGCTTATTAGAACGTAAAATGTCAGTGGTATCATACGTTTGCAGCTCATTACAGTGTACAGGAGCTGATACAGGTATTCTGTTAGTGTCTTAGTTATATTTCATTATCCTTTGAAACTGTTTAATTTAACTGTGTGATAAAACTATTTTATTGTTACTCTAGATAGCGTGATACAGAAATTGCAGAAGTTACACAAGAGGAGAAACAGATGTGAAGAAAAGTGACTTTTGAATCCGTTGTTTCATTGTTACAGTGTTAAGACATACAGTTTGGAAAGATTTTTTAGATAGTCTTGTATGAATAATTTTTTCATTAGTAGGTACATAGTCAAAATTAGAAATTGTAGGAGTTAGAAGTTATGCTGCAGGATGCAGTTTAATCATCATCAGGTGTAGCCAGTAGAAGTGTTTGCATGGTCAGAAGAAGTGTTTGGGGCAAAGGAGTTCCTTTCTCTGAAGCATCTGATGTTAGCCAAAGAGTAGTACTATTTTAGATGGACCAATGATCTATCCTAGTAGTGTGTATAGAATAAGGAAAATAAAACCAGTTTCCTTAGAATTCAAATTTGGATATTCTACATTTCATATATGTAGCAATACATCCTCACTTCATCATTTTTTCATGTGAAATTAGTTTTATGTGAAATCAACCATTATTAAATTCCATTTTAGATATTATCCAATAGGCAAAGTCAACCACCCAGGGAAAGGTAATCTTATATTTTAGTCCAATAAGATATCTTTCTTGCATAACACATTAATTTTAATTGTAAGCATTTTCTTAAAACAAAATTTACTTGGTGGTAATTCTCCTGTATTCAGTATAATATTGCAACAATGAGCTCTTTTCTTCTTGATTTTAAAATAGTGTGTAACTGCATGGAAATTCTGCTGTAATCTAACCTTAAATACGTTCAGTTGTATTGAATTACAATGGAATTCTGCCTGGAGCCTGTAGTCATTGCAACCATAACCTCACAGAAAGGGATCTAGTACTGATTCAACTCAGCTTTGTGCTTCCACAGTCCCGGTATACACTTGATACTGGGACGGGCTGTGGCTGTTTTTTACTTGCTGGCTTATGGGACACACTGTTGCTTTGACTTGAGCACAGCCGCAGCACTGTTGCTATGTGAAATTTTGCTGTCCCTATCATACAATCCAATTTTGTAGGCAGTCACACAGTCACCACTGAAAAATCCTCCTTCAAGGGCTTTGGGGGTCTCTTTTATTGCCTAGACAGGCTGGAGCTCATGAAAAAATAGTTTCACTGATCTTCAGACTGACCATGCTAAGAGGTGAGCTAAGCAGCTATCTCTGCCTCTGCAATCTATACCATAGATGTTGTTTCTTTGCTGTTTGTCACACAAAATGCCTGATACTTAGTCTGCAAAGGGCAATCTTAGCTGAGCCACCATGTATCTACTCATCAGCAGGGGCAGCTGTAGCAAAATTAATGTAAGAGATTTGTCTTTATACCTCTTATTGATAGGCTACTTGAATTCACTCCTGTTTTTTCCCTTGTACCTTGGATATCATATGCACAGAATTTGCAATTTCCCTGTAACTGTTTGTATTATACACTAGAAGGAAATAATCATTTGCATTTGCTGCTCTTGTAGGACAGACACTAGTCCTTATGTGGTGTGCTTATGTGGCATGATACTGCAATGCTGTGCAGGCTCATGATCCAGAAAAATCATAACTGTGTTAGCATGACTGAGCAAAGGCTAATTATCCCTTCCTTTGATTACTGTAAGTAGTCTGACTGCCCTACAGAGCCTGCGATTAGTGTACTGCCTTTGGTGCCAGAACTAGCTCATCTGGTGTTATCTAGAAGGAGGGAGTTGGGGACTTCTTGCAGCAATGTATTGCATAGTATAGGCATATGCTTGAAGTCTTCACACTCAGTTTATTCTCTTCCACTAGGCACAAAGGTGTCCCTAAAAATGTTTCAAACTGTTTCCCCTTGTATTCTTACCTCTCAACCATATCTATCTCCCTTTACCTGTCAGCCTCCCCCTACTTAGTACCGCCGTTCTCACCTGCCTCAGAGGCATTTCATCCCACTTCTGCTGGTATCTTCTCCTTGCCGAGTTCCTGAGCTGGTACTTAGGGCTGCTGGTACTGGCTCCCTTCTTCAGTTGCATCATTGACTGTGCCTGGCTCTAGCTTTTCTTCTTAATGCTTGTATGCCTCTGGAGAAGGAGTCTTCTAACAGTGCGACCCTGTTGTTTCCTGCCATATATCTGTCAGTTTTGTCTCCTCATCCAGTTTATGTTTCATTTCTTTTGCTAAAGGCACAAGAGGAAAGGTAATAAGCAGTGAGGGCATGAGGGGAAAAGTCACAGCACTGACCTCCCACCTGTTCCACAGCCATGGGAGAGGTGAAAATGAAGAGAGAAAATAATTTGGGCTGATGGCCAACAAAAGCAAGTGACACCAGCTGCATTACTAGGGAGCTAGAGAACAAGGCAGAAAGCCAGAGCCTAAGGCCAAATGCTAGAGGTTAGGCAGGCCTGGGCTCCAGTCAAACCTTCTTACATGGACTCATCAAAACCCCAATCAAATTAACATAAAATGTGTATGTATTTGCATGTAATAAGAATCTCGTACTGTATAATGTCCCTCATCATGCAATAAAAACCCTGTAGTTCCTCCATTCTCCCTGTCCCCCAACCTATTCTTGCTTGCCTCTTGCACCTAAGGGCTTTTCTTCTGCTGTTTAACTGGCCTGTGTGCTGTATGGGTACTTCTAGCCGGTTCAGAAACCAACAGGAAATGAGCTCAAAATTACTGTATGACCATCCCATACCCAGTCAGCAGAAAGAAATGTGACTTTTTACCAAATCATAATAAAGCAACACTTAAGAATAACAGGTCTTGGAATGTGGGAACAACTATTCATTGAACATATTTTGACTAGCAAATAGTGTTTTTTTCATGTAGATTCTACAAAGAAATATACAAAAAATGTTGAATACAGTAATTAATACTTCAGCCACTGACGTCTAAATAATCTGACATGATTACTGTTGTAGTTGCCATTTGCTGTTCTTTATTATCATCATCTATTGTAGCATAGAAAGGTTATGGGCACATGATTGGTGAAGACAGATATAGAAACATGTTAACAATCAAATATTTTATACACTGAAAAAGGTAAGGCATGTTTAGCTTTTCTTTTCATCAAAACAGAACTAGAACTGGAAGCATGGTTTGAATATTGAAAGGAATTTTCAGAAGTATATTTCCCAGATGCAATGAAAATGTGTCTGCCTTCTGCATGGTTCATTGCTTTTTCTCTCAGGGAGATTCCACATCACCCTTGGCCTGTCACTGCACAGGTGCATCTTCCAGTGAATAAATTTTGTGTGCTAGTGAACTAAGGACAAATGGCAGCAACACAAAAGACCAGAATAGTGACAGCAGTGATGTCACCTGCTACCACCAGAGAAACAGGGCATCACCCCTTCCACTCCTTCCAGTCCTATCTCAGCTCTGAAGTGACTAGATCTTATGCTACTGTGGTGGGTTGGCCCTGGCTGGACGCC
>NW_009203492.1:355-34079 GCF_000690835.1 Fulmarus glacialis | reverse complement strand
TCCGGCGGGGCGGCAGGAGCTTTACCGTGAAACGGGTTGGGTGTCACTCAGAAGCTGCGTTCCCCTCCGGCCCCGGTTTCCTGGCACGCAGCGCCAGTGCCGTCCTGGAGTTGGTCGCCTGCTACCATGTTGCCTCTTCCCCTTCCTCTCCCTCCCAAACTCTCCCTGAACAATTCGTTCCCGCAGCTCCCTCAGGCAGAGTAACGTCTGCGGCAGGTAGAGTTTCTTTTCTGCATTTAGGTAAGGGGACATTCTTTAAGGGAAGAACCATGCGAACGGTAAGTGATTTACCTTGTTATAGCGGTGCCATTCTTGTCACCGAGGTGAGATTATAAGAGGGGTTTCACCTTTTTTTTTCAGTCAGGCAGCACTGTCTTTGCGGCTTGAAAAATCAGCTGCAAAATTTAATAGTGCGGAAGGTTTCCTTACATCTTTAACTTCTCTCTAATATCAAAGACAAAATTCACTAAGCCTTTATAGGATAAAAGTCTACATCCATATGATTTCTGTGTCTCACACGACATTCAGTTTCCTTTGCAACTCTGCACCCTTGAATGGCTTGCATTTTAGAAATTTGAGTGAGGCATCGTCAATAACAAAGTTTTAAAATATGCTCTGCTATAAAATTTCAATGACTTAATTCCTAACCGAAGTGTACCTTTTAAAGCAAGCACGTATTGCACATGCACAACCGAACAACCCTCACTAATGTTGTAAATATCATGATTGTACAATGTAGGTAGATTACTCAGAGAGTGACCAAAACTTAAAAATCCTGAGTATGTTTACATAGCATAGGTTATTTTGGAAAAAGCACCCATAAATACGAGTATGTGTGATATACAGCATCATAATGCCTTGTGATAATTCAAAATTCATTTAACAACCAAATTTTGAATAAAAATCCACACAGGCATTCTTGCATGAATGATAAAGTACTTTCCAAATACATCACTCTGTGTTTTTAAGTTATACTAAAGTGTACTCGGATGCTCTCCATTGCACTCAGTTCTCCTGAGCACCAAAGACCAAAAAAAAAGAAGAGGCTTTTATTTTTAAGAATGAACAGTCTATTTAACACAGCTTCAGATCTTCCATTGTTTCTTTGAAAAACCACGGTGCTATAATTCCATCTCACTGGTCCTCACTTGTCTGTGTTCTCAAACGCACACGTGAATTGCATGGATCTTAGAAAATGAAAATCTTAGGGAACCCGGGCTTTTATCACTCTGTAAATAAAAGTCCTGCACAAATGTGCTGTCAATATATGTTTTGTGAACTAGTTAAAGATTTAGATAGGCCTAGATTTCCTCTTTCTTTTTCTGTGCATGCCATGTCCTTAATGTTTGCTTAAAGATACTTTCTTTTAACAGTATCTCCTTACCAGAGGATAAAGTCCTCAGGACCTAGTGTACCATGAAAGGCTTTTTAAGAAATTGGTAAATCTTCATGTTTTATTTAGAAGTCACCAGGGCTCTGTCCTGTAATTTCATCTACTCTGGTCATGCAAGGTTTTATTATAATTGTGAAGAAAAAAATTGATCTTTTTAAAGTCTTGGTAGACTAAAATATATGATAGCTGTGTTCTATATGGGGAAATGATTGCATTTATTTTTCTAATTCATTTTTCTAATTACAAGTCCCAATTTTGCTACATCTGCTGCTATCCTATTTATTTGTAGAAATGGGAAGGACGGTGTTGTTACTAGCTTTTGGATATTTCATCTACTTACTTGATTGTTTCATTACGTGAATAAACAAATGAATATTCCCATGTTTAACACAAGAGGTCATACTAATCACACAGCATTTTATAAAACTAATCAACTAGAGGTTTTATTTCAGTTCCATTGTGCAACCTGGGATATCTCATCACAGTTTCAAGGTCTAAAATAAGAATTGTTGAGAGTTTGCATTTGCATAGCTAAAGAGGTAAACCTTCCTCTCTAGGACACTGATTAATGAGCTGGAATAGGAAGAAGCTATTTAATCTGTCATCTTCCCTTGTAAAATAATTGTAAAGTTTACTTTTAAAAATGAGTGTATTTATTTTCGGAAATAAAATACATTCTTCACCTGAATTGAACTGTTATATTCTTTTGTATCACAAATAAATTAGCATGGGCAGCTCGGAACTGCTAAATCATACAAAACTAGTAATAGTGAACCCCTATGAAACAAACGTTATCTGTTTGGGATTGGGGGCTTTGGTTTTTTTCCTACCTTTTCATTATATACTGGATGGAACTGCTCTTACTGATTATCATAGGTCCTGCTGCTTGCTGCTTTGCCAAAGAGGCTGTTTTTTCACATGTGTGTCTGTGTGTACACGTGTGCATGTGCACCTTTGTATGAAGTAAGAAAGAGACAATTACTGCAGATCTCATTTGATAATGATGATTATTAGAGCTGTTTGGAAAACAGAATTGTTTTCTAAACCCACTAATTGCAAGAACAAGACAAATACTGTTGAGCAAAACTGTATCCATAGCAAGACAGGAAGCTCATCAGACACAGGAAAAATTAGATTTCTGAGAGGAAAAAAGCACTGTGAAATATTTGAAGTGAGAGCTAATGGCTAGTCATTTGAAAAGCTCACATAACAACATCCAGTGGAGATGCAACACCTACAGGCTACAATAAAAGCTATTAGAAAGCTATTTTGGCTGTTATCCTGTTGCCTCTACTCATGCCAGACACCTTGTTAAAATCAGTGAGAATTTTGCACTCATAAAAACGTCAAAAAATATAGAAAGATAGTAACAAAAAGGAAACAAAAGGAATCAGAAAAAAAAAGCCTAGGAAATTCCATTCTGTAACAGTATTTTGAACTCAGAGCATATTCTGCACAAGACCCAGGAGTTTCTAGAAAGCACTAAAGGAAACAGCCTTGTGCAGTTCTAAAAAAGCAAGCGGGTACATAGCTCAGTGTATACAGAGAAGGACGCTAGTCAGTGAAAGCAGAGTCACATTAATAAAAACAGAGGTAATACCGACAGCAGTAGGGTATCACAAGATCATTCAGGGGTATCCATGCAGCAATAAAAATGGTTTGTGAGACAACACCAAGGTGACTACAGTACAGCTGCCTGGACAATGGCATGGAAACTAACCATATGAGCCACATGTGTAAATTATGTTTTGCGTACCATCTGGCAGGGCTTTTACTCACCAGATGTCTCGGACATTCACACCAGCAACTTCTGTTGTCAGGTAGTATATGCCCTAACGGGAATCCCACCCCTGCTGGACCTATGCTCATTTCAAAGACCTTTGATAATGTTCCACAGTAGCGGGGGAAAGAGAAGAAATACCAAATAATGACTCCGTGCAGATAGTACAGCTACATGTTAGAAGGAGGCATGCTTTACTGTTTCTACTTTTGATTTTATACTGTTCCACTAATCTACACTTTCTTCTGCTTCTCCAGCATATCACCAATGAAAATGCAGATTCACTCCAGTTCAAAACCTTCATCTATTATCTGGGACATACAGGATACAAAATACAAGCACACTGGATTGACAGCTCTAAAATGCTAACCAAAATTTTCAAACCTTGGGATGCCTTAATTCGTGGGGGTGCAGCTTAAGGAATATCTAGAATTGCTGCACACCTTTCCCCCCATCAAGGGGCCTTCCTCAAGGGATGAAGTTGGTTTTTTTTTGGCTAACAAAATTTTTTATTACTATTAAACATGTTGAAAATATTGGATGGGGTCCACAAAACAGCTGGGAGAAGTGTTTCTTTTTCTTCCCTTAATTCACTTCTCCATCCTTTCTGGATATTTTTATAGTACTTGGAGACCACACAAACCTAATGACTTCTTTTCTTGCCCCTATTTTTTTCTCATTATGAAGGGATACTGCCACCTACAAGGAATTTCTTAGCTAGCTGATTGCATCAGCGTTAATACTATTTTGCACAGCCGTTACAGGTGCTCAGCAGGTGACTATTACATTATGTTTAATCTGACTACCTTTTATTCTTCTGTCAGAACTTTAACTCAGTACAATTACTGAAATGATAACATCATGCAGTATTTCTATTTCAGCCTATGCAAAAGCACAGAGAGACTTTGAGTGTGTGAGGGGTTATCAAGTGTTTGAGTTTACTTTTAACCTTGCAGAATCCAGTATTTGAGGAATTTTGACCCATTGAGTCCAGTGAGACAGTGTTTATATCTAAATATAAGGTCATACCTTGCAAAGTTGGTAGTGCACAAATTGAAGATGTTAGCAGTGCTTTTCCTCTCCATAAAATACGTCATTTCTGATTCATGTAGCAAATGATTCTAAATAATTAAATTTCATTTGCCCGTATTTGAAAAATAAATATTTCTCCATTGGTACTTTACTGCTTCCATTTTACCATCAGAACATAGTTACTGTGGATTTGCACTGGCATTGTTCTATTTGGAAAATTTGTTCTAGGTTACTTAATAACATGATCCCTTATTAGGATGTAAAATGGGAGATGGACTTTGCTTTTATCAGGTGACAAATGTGTGGTGTGTATGATTGCTTTCAAATCTTAAATGCAATGTAGGTTCTTCCAGTCAGTAGCCCTCCCAATTCAAAACATGTATAAAGTGTAAGGTTGCTTCTTTGGCTGTGTTTACTGGGAGCTTTTTTATTTGTTTCTGTAGATTCCCCGAAAGACTCTACAATTTCCACAGCACGTTCAAATCCCATGTCACAGAAGTCCATTTGTTCATTGTTGTCATCATCATACCTAAAGCCTTTTGGAGGCATTCATAACACACGCAAATGTCAATGTATGTTATGGTTCTGTTTGCAGAAACCATCTCTCTAACAAGTTTGGAAAATTTTATACACTTGCAGAACAAATGGAAGCAGGGAAAAGATGAAAGGCAATGTCCAATTTTATGTTACCTGCAGTCCTCAATACTGTATTTGTGTGGTTGTTTTTCTAATTTACAAGATGGCTAACTTGAGGAACAAGTCTGGGACAGAGGAATGGGGCAGTCACTGAGGGAAGAGCATCTCACTCCTTCCTTCCTACTAGGTTTGTCTGCAGCATCTTCTTTTCCCCACTCCCCTCCCTTTCACCGCTCCTTCTCCCCCTTCCCCACTACAGAGGGGACGGAACGCTTACTCTTATGGTACTTGACAGCACCTCTGGGTCAGGTGGTGGAAGACAGGGGAGAGTTCTGCGGCTCAGCTTTTGTCAAAGTAGGGAGTTATTCAAGCAATTGGTGCTTCAAGCTGTCTCTGGCTTGATAAGCTCAGTGACTGAGCAATGATTTGAAGCAGTATTTCAGAAAGGGCGGGGAGGTTGTATGAAATTTTCATTCTCTGAATTATAACTCTTTTCACTTCTCTCCTTTATCCCTTATATTTCCATACTACTCAAGAAAAATTAACTGTGTTTTTGAGGAAAGGACTAGGCAGTTTTAATTATAAAAACTAAGTTTAAGGAGTAAGACTTTTCACATAGCCCATAAAATCTTATCCCACTCAGAAAGCATTTCTATAGAGTTGAACTTACTTCCTTCCATCTGGGTAACCTTCCTTCCATCTCTGCAACCCAATATATCAGGTTAGTAGCTCTTGTATTAGCAAAGTGACATTTAAAAATACATGTAACACTGTAGACGCTTTTAAAAGTTGTGATAACCAGACCATTTCTCAAAGGAAAAATTTTTTTTTTTCATTCTGTCTACAACTTCACACATTCAAATATATTCTATATTAGAGTAGTCTGGTGCAGAAATGGGAAATACATGGACAGTATGGTTTTTTCACTCCTGACCAGCATTTTAGATTTTTCTTTTTGGAAGGTCAAAACCAAGTTTGAAATGGAAAAGATCTACCTTTAATTATGAAATCTCTGCTGTAATATAAAGTATGTCCTAGAAGTTCTTTCTCAGACTAATTTTCCTAATATTAAAAATGTATCAGTGTTCAAGCTGGTCCGAATAAAACTCGTTTTTCTGTCTCACGGAAGCCTATCCTCTGGAGAAGAAAGCCACCTGTAGGCATGATAGGAATCCATTTTCCCCTTTGTGATCATTACTGTAGAACAAACAAGGCACATAGGTAATAGATCTTCCTGTACCATCTTGGGAAACGGCAATACGGATGTCAGACAGTGTTGAGAGCAACAAGTCATCAAATTGTCACATGCTATTCGGTAATGCAATTTCTTTTTAAGGACAGAATTCCAGTATTCAGCCAGCCATATTCTCTGAAAGGTGGAGGTGCAACATCCACCTGCACCTCCATGCACCTCCTTTCTAGTTACCTAACCCCCACTGCAGAGCTCAAGCGCGTGGATTAGAGGACCCAGTATGCAGAGCTTGAGCTAGCCAGGAGTATGAACTGAAGATAGGGACACGACCTCAAGACCAACATTTAACCAATGACTCTCCTATTCAGGAGAACTCTCTTCTGATGGGGAACCTAAGCATTTTCTTTTAAACACCATCAGCTGTTGTGTTCTCCTCTTAAATGTAAGCTAATTTCTTCACCACATAAACACAGTAGGGAAGAAAATGTGATTTTCCTTTCTGCCAGCCTGGATGGACTCACATGCACATTCCATCACAGAGAGCAGGTCCCAAAAATCAAGCTGTATCGTAGCTGGGGGAAGGGACAACCAATCCTTCCCGTTACAGTTGTCTAGCCATGAAATGTGAGATGATTCATTGGGTCAGACAGAATGAAAGTACACAAGACACATGGATCTAGCCAAAAACCAGTCACTCTTTTGGAGTAGGAGGAGGAATCCCCCTCTAGGAAATGGAGAGAGACCTTTTCACAGACCCCTCTCGAAGAACAGTGCACAAATACCCACTGAACCCCCGCAACATCTACCGCTGTGCCCGTTGGAGGAGCTACAGGAGCCACTTGGCCATCTCTAGGCTTTCTCATGGTCAGGCTTCTATGGCTGTTTGGGCATAGTAACAGCATTTGAATGCTCAGGGGCGTATGCAGCGCTTTGAACCCGAGAACTTAAAGCTACTTTCAGAATTGGCCTGAAGTCTTGAGGCTCAAATGGCATTTTCTAGAAATTCCTTAAAATCTCTAAGTTTTTATTCTGACCTTCAGGAATCGCTTATACTTTACAATACCTCAAGCAGTTGTCACTATTAGTCTTGTGTGTGAAAATTCAGCATTTCATCTCCTAAGTATCTAGGAAAAGGAGGATTCACTGCAAGTTAATGTCATCATATACATTTGTCATTCAGTTAACGTTCAGTTGTCAGTTTTGATAAGTTTTTGTCCTGCTGCCCTTCCTATGCACATACTACATAACTGACAGGACTGTCATTCCAAGAGGTGAAGCTGCTATGTGACTGCTCGTTTAAAGCAATTTTAAGCGTCTGCATGTGCTCTTTACTAGCTCTGGAGAGCCACTTCAGCTTTGGCCATTTCTTTTTCAACTTCATCAAGCTTTTTTATGATTTATGCTTTATGAGCATGTTTTGCATAACAGAAAAAGGAAAAAAAGACTTTATATTTGATGTAAAGTTTCCATAATTTTATTTATAACATGGGAAGCGTGGCATTTATGGAAAAAAAAAAAGAAAAAAGCCGCATTATGAAAGGTTTGGCTATGTTTATTCACAAAAACTGCCTAGACTATTTTTACTCTGATCTGTCAGAAATTTACTCTTTAAACTCCTGAAGAAAACTTACCAAATCAGTATTCAATGGTAGCTAAAAGAAAATACCGCAATTGTACCTCTTAAATTTTCCTATCTTCTAGACCTAGTGGCCAGTTTTACAAAGGTTAGTAGTTTGGTCTACTTTCTTTTATTTTTTTGACTGCCATGAATGTGGACATAATATCTAACTTACTATTAAATGGTGAGACTTTGCAGAAAGTACACTCCAGGTTGTATTTGACTATTAGATTAGTCAGTCCTACCAAGCAATATCAACAAAAGTAGGTGAGATTGCAGAATTATATGCTGTGGCAATTCCATAAGGCTAGAAGTAGTTATGATGAGGAATAAAAATAACTTACTGCTAAATACGTTTGCAATGCAAGTTAGAATGAATTGTCACCTTTTCACATATCTGGTTGAAATGGCAGTTCCCCCAAAGCTGGATGATCGCTTGGGATTTTTTTTCCCTTGACAGATACAACATTTTCCAAAAAAAAATGGAGCCTGTTCCCAAGCTGTTACATGACAGAAGTAAATAATTGGAAATTGTGTTGGTAAAAATAAATCAATAAAGCCCAGCACTGCTTTCTCAAATAATCAGCTATTACTCAGTGATCCCAGTTCACACCCTTTTCATACTCCCTTCTGCACATGAGGGTATTAGAACAGAAGTTTTTGTATTTCTCCTTCTGAGACTGTTACATTTAACGTTAAACAAAAAAGTCACAGAATGCAGTCATGCCTTTGAAGTCTGGCAGCTAAAACTTGAAGGGGAACACCATCATTTCTGTTCCTGCACCAATGAATAGCTAGCTATCCAATACAGAAAATACCAAGAGGGTGGCACAAGAATGTCTCTGCTCAGAACACCTTGTGCTGTCCTGTGGGGCTGGATCCCCCAGGCAAAGCCCGAAGGGGGTTGAAAGTTTGCAATGCCCTGAGTGACTTAGTCTAACAAGAGGACTACTGAGTAAGAGAGAGAATAATACCACCTACTGTCAAATTATGTGTTCATCTATTTTCCTTTTATTGCAACAACTAAACCACTTTTTTCTTTTTTTAATTACATGATATTACATGTCGAGAGTTTCTGGTTTCGTCAGGGATGAAAAAGAACTCCTAAATCTCACTTGATGTGAACTTGAACTTCCTAATTTTCCTGCTAAAAAATAAATTATTCACAGTTTTACTCCTCCCAACTTTGTTCAATTCTGTTGCAAGTGTAACGCTTTCATTTCTACAGGCAAGTATTTACACAGACCAAATGCGTGTGCCAGAGAATGTTTGTTCATGTCTTTCTACAGGAGTATCTCTTTGCAGATGAAAATTTATATTTTGTAGACATAGTCTGAATGTTTGCTTTTGAAAACTGTCTTGGAAGACAGTGGCAGATGTAATTGCAGAATCTAGGTCAGGATGATAAATCTACAAGAAGTGAAATACAGGAAGCGTTAATAAGAAGCCATACAATTATAGGTGTCATTTTCTAATGAAATGTAATGACTTACATTTGCAGAAATGTGGCTGCTATATGGTAGGCACAAACTCTGCCAATATATTTGCATCTACATATGCACCTGTAACTTCAGTGCTGCAAGCAGACCGGGAAGTGAGGTGCTAAAGCACTGGAAATGGATGCACAGTTCCCACACCGGAGGGAAGAGTGGCACTTCTGCCTATTATGTGGCAAAGCCTGAACCTCCGTGAAAATGCCCCCTAGTATGCTCATAACAATTTCTTTGTAAGTAGCTAAAAGCCATTCAAGTGGATCGGTCTTGCTTATTGGTCTCTGATCTGTAATATAAAAGTAACGCATGACAGCGGAGCTAGAAATGAAAATAAGACAGCAGTCACTATGAGGGAATACTGGAACTATGGAGAGAAACTATGTGAGGTGGAAAGAATGGTAATGAGGGATAAAGAAAGCTGCAATTCCAAAATAGATGTGACAGCAGATGTTTAAAAAAAAATCTGAGACATGGGAATTGAAAACTGTAATTCCAAGAATGAGAGGTGATGTTTTGGCCAGAAATACAATATACATACAAAAGAAATTGTCTAAATTTGATGTGCCACCAGCACTGAATTTCTTAAAGTGCAAGAATGTCAGTAATTAAATGCCAATGATAAATTCTGGGAACAGATTTTATCCATGTAGAATACAAATATCATTTTGGCCTAAGTCCTGAACAACAGAAGTTGGCTTGCTGATGTAAGATAAATGCTCTTTTAAGAACAGTCCTACCAGTGAGAAGTTCTTGTCACCTTTACAAATTTGATCTATGTCCTCAGGAGATGGAGGAGATGGCTGACATGTCCCTCCTCTTGTGCTCAGCTTTAGAAGGCAGATAAGGCCCGTGAGCACTGGGACTGTCCCTCTTTGTAATCTGTGGGGAGAAGGCAGTGCCCAGGCTCCAAGTTTAGATGAGTATCCTGTCCCTGATGGGAGCTAATCAGAGGTTCGGTAGACAGAATGATAAGGACTTTGCAGTAGATACAGGGATAATCCGTCCCCCTCACTAGTGTTTACAAGGGCAGAAGAACTGTGATGCATTCAGGCTGACTTTAAATGACTTGGGTGGCAGAAGTCTGGTGACCGGTGCGGAAAGATCGGTCCATGTGGAGGGAGGGACAGCCATAGCTCTGCTGCTGGTAGGAGCCCCTTTCCTGTGCATCGCCCTGTCGGGGAGGGCATGCCTGTCTGATCTCAGCTCTGCCCCATAGTAGTTTCGGCAGCGATGGCTATGAGATAACAGATTTGGTCTTTCTTCCGAGGTCTCTTATTTGAAATGCTAGATATAAACCTAAATTGATACCCCAGCTGCCTTTTAATCTCTCTGACCTAAAAGCTCAGACTTACCAAGTCAGTGATTTACAAAGGTTCACATTTTATGAAAAAAGAATCCTATTATAAATTTTGAATATTCCCATTTCTAAAATTTTATTTACTTGCCGCTAACTTTTCTGGTAAGAGAGAGAAAACACAGGTCCTGTTCTGTTTTTCTGTAACATGTATTTTATTTTTAGGACCTTTTATTCAAAGCACATTTTAAAACACATTTTTTCTTGTAACATTGTGGGGTGCAGATATTTAGAAGACCACTCAAAAAACCTAATTGAGGAGGACATGCAGTATGTTTTTTTCACAAGTGTTTTCTATGCCTTGCTAATGGAAATTATCCCTTTCTCAGCCTCCTTTAGCACTGAAGTGCAGCACTTCAGAGAAGGCGGCTACTGCATTGCTTTCAAAGTTATTAAGCTATTCTCTTTGTTATTCTTTGTCCTGATATGCATCTTTGGCTGTGACTGCATACTGAAGCTGTTCACTGAGCTACCTGCAGTGACAGGTAATGTTCCTACCTCAGGTGACTTTGTAAAAGAAGTTGAAAAAATGTTCATTTATTGCTACATTAAAGCAGTAGTTTCCCAAGGTTCCCAACTTTATATTATTTGTTGAAGCCAAGTTTATCTACAATGTCCAAGCAAAGAACTCATAATTAGTAAAGACCAGCCCACCCCAAAATCATTTGCCCTGTGAAGGCATGTGCAAAGTTTATTTTCAGGAGACTTATGAATGTTCGGGTTTTTCTAAATGTATGTAACAGAGCACTGCCGTCAAGGGGACAGATTTGTTTCTGCTAGACCTGTGAAGAATATGGCTCAAGAGCTCAGCAAGTTATGTCAAACTCTTGGAGGCGGTGTGCCAAATCTTTTGGAACTTCTTAGCTGATGTATTTTGCCAAACTGACAATTAGATCAGGTGCTGAGCAATTCTGAAAATTAAGCCAATTACTATGATACTGACCGATTTAGTACTCTTTCTTAGTTCTAGTGCAAACGTTTATTTTTTGGTACTAGGCAGAAGAAGGGTGCAAGTATTCCAGGCCTAAATAAAATAGTGGCATAGTGGCAGTGCAGACAAACACAGGTGATTTCCCTGGATGTAAAGACTTTTTCTAAAATAATATAGATAAGCCAGTGTCTTTCGTAAGGTTATGGAGAAAATGGATATCAAATATGTGCTTAGTGAACCATCTGAGAAGAAAGTATTAGGATAATCAGTAGTTTTGATTTAGGTTGGCTATTTTTCGTGGTGGCATTCATTCTCTTGTAGCATTAAAGTGAGAGTATTAAACAGATATAGACATCATATTAAAAATAGATTACCGGAGTTACGCTAATTCAGGGAGGAGGGAAGTATATGAAAAGAGGCAATAAATACTAACACCAGACATACTGGAAAACTGGAAAGTACTTTCTCAGTAACATATGACAGTGGACACAAATAAGACATGCTAGGTGAGAAGAACCTTCAAGGAGAAGTCTGAGAAATTTGTATCTAAAATTTGAAGAACGGTGCATAGTATTATTTGGTTTGTCCACCTGCTGTAGCGCTCTTGCTTACATTTCTGTGTAAAGAGATTGCATAAATATGTTTACTGCATGAACATGTTGTATATATTCTTGATTATATATAAATGAATGAAAAGGGCAACGAAATTCAAAGTAGGCGACTATCTCTATTTCTTACAGAAAGCAAATCCTTAATTTAGGTTTATTATAGTTGTCTGGCACAATATAGCCTCTTAGGAATCTCCAAAAATAAAATTACTTGATAACAATTTTGTGTAATTCTAGAAATTTCCTACGCTAAGCAGTCATCCCTTTACATGTATTTTACTAAAGAGAATTCTTCTCATTTTGGCTAACTGAAAGAAAATGAAAGGATAAGGTCACTGATGAATTTTAAGATGTTTAACAACAATAGGCATTAAACTCCGAACAAATAGTTAATGGTAATGAATAATCATGAACTGACTGCTAGCATTTTTTCCCTAAAACTCCTGCATATAGGAATACTATTTATAGCAATACCATTTCCAGTCCGTCGTGGATGTAAACACCCACTTTTTGCAATAAACTAAGTAAAATTATTTTCCTTTGGCAAGGGGAATATCAGCATTTTTATAACTTCTGTTAAAAAATCCTTTTGCATTGTCGTAATTTTCTCTGAATACATGCATTCCCTGAGTATCTCAGGAGTGAACTTTTTGGGAGTAATTTTTGGCCACTAAATTGCCCATCTCCAGTCAGCTTTTTCCAGTGATCCAGTTTAGCACATGGTCAAACTGGGATGAAGATGTGTCATAATCCTGATACTTGAGAAATTACAAAGGATCAGTGAAGCACAGAAGACCATCCTGGGCTGTATCCAAAGAAGCATGGCCAGCAGGTTGAGAGAGGTGATTCTGCCCCTCTACTCTGCTCTGGTGAGACCCCACCTGGAGTACTGCATCCAGCTCTGGAACCCTCAGCGCAAGAAAGACATGGACCTGTTGGAGCGGGTCCAGAGGAGGGCCACAAAGATGATCAGGGGGCTGGAACTCCTCCCCTATCAGAACAGGCTGAGTGAGTTGGGGTTGTTTAACCTGGAGAAGAGAAAGGTCTCTACTCTGCTCTGGTGAGACCCCACCTGGAGTACTGCATCCAGCTCTGGAACCCTCAGCGCAAGAAAGACATGGACCTGTTGGAGCGGGTCCAGAGGAGGGCCACAAAGATGATCAGGGGGCTGGAACTCCTCCCCTATCAGAACAGGCTGAGTGAGTTTGGGTTGTTTAACCTGGAGAAGAGAAAGGTGCCGGGGAGACCTTATAGCAGCCTTCCCGTACTTAAAGGGGGCCTATAGGAAAGATGGGGAGGGACTTTTCATCAGGGAGTGTAGTGATAGGACAAGGCGTAACGGTTTTAAACTGAAAGGGGGGCACGTTTAGATTAGATATTAGGAAGAAATTCGTTACTGTGAGGGTGGTGAGACACTGGAACAGGTTGCCCAGAGAAGTTGTGGATGTACCATCCCTGGAAGTGCTCAAGGCCAGGTTGGATGAGGCTTTGAGCCACCTGATCTAGTGAAGGATGCCCCTGCCTATGGGACAGGGTCCTTCTTCCCAAATAAGGTCCCTTCTAACCCAAACTATTCTGTGATTCTGTGATTCTATGATTGGCAAAAGAAGAAACTATTAGAAGAGAATCCAGATTAGAAGCTCAACAATAGCTCACAGTCTTATTTTTGAAACTGTATTTACTTAGTTTTAGAAATTACTTTGAAAAGGTGTTAGACAAATACATGTTGTGTATCCTAAAACACCCTCTCTCATTTCAAGACTTGCCTGTTTTGAATAGCTGCTCATTAGCTTGCATATTGTAAGTTCCTGGTTCCAGAATATTTCCTAGTAGATGGATTTCTTAATCATGATTTACATTAATAATCTCTCACTTGAGTACATCTTTACAATAATTGTGTAAAATGATGAACTCTATTATGATTGAACGTAAATGATATAACTCTAAAGTGTTTAACCAGTGAAATTCCTCACTACTGAACACCCACTGAGCTCCAGAGAGCATCGCTTAACCTCTGTGACAAAAACTAGACGTTCAAAAACTGCACCACAGCAGCAATAGGAATAAATGCTGTATATCTTAACACTATAACAGTTCGTAGGTATCTAGCCACTAATATAATCCACAACCTTTGCTTGCTGACTAGAACTAGAAACTACGCAATACACTGGAAGAATTAGTCATTTAACTGTGAAACTGAGAAGCAACACGTGAACCAGATCTAGCCAGTAAACAACTGCCGACTGAGGGACGATGGCACTGCATGAAATAAGATGCCACCATACAGTACACAGGATAGACTCCCAGATCGAAACTGTTTCCCAGGGCACAGTACTCGTCTCCACTCCCTGCAAAATGGAGGGGTGGTGGGAAATGGAGGAAGAGGATGCAGCGGTGCCATGTTTCACCTGCTCAGCACACGCCCAAGATGCAGAACAAATAGGGTCAATATCTTCCTCTGCTTGATGAGCTTTAATGTGTATCTCTTAGCTCAATGCTTTAGCCACTAACCTAGAGGGTTTTCTGAAGTGGGACTCTTAATAGAATACACTTTAAACATTCATTAGTACAGGGACTGGAATCCAGGCTTCAAAGTCCCAAATGACTTCCTCAGCCATTAGTCTGTAGAGCTTTGCAATGGCTATTTAATTATTCTGTTCAACAGTAAGAGTAATTGAGAAAACCTTACCCTATATTCTGGCAATTAGAGAATCCAGCTCAGAGGGATTTAAGATTTTATCACACAGGAGATACCTACAGCATGGTCTCCTCACATGCTAGCGGACAGTCCTAGCCCCTAAGATTGTTTAATAAGTGAATTTGTGGGAACAGGTAGCAGCACCTCTGTTTTGGAAGGGGCAGTGAGGGAAGGAGAGGAACTACATAGTGAATTGCAAAAATGCCTACTGGAGTTGGCTGAGGTGATGAGAGAGGTAGAAGAAATAATCAAGATCAGTTTGTTCTGGGCAGACATATACATGAGCTGGGGGCTTAGCTGATCATTACCTGTAAGGTTTTAGTCCTGGGCATCCCCAAAACCAAGTGACTTGAGAATTTAACTATTAGAAGGGAAATTATCTGTATAAATAAGTAGCAGAGATGATGGAGGCCTTGAAGCCTTGATATTACATCTTTCAACAAGACCCCCATAAAGAAGGGATCCAGACAGACGATTTGAATACCTATAGCGTATTGATTTCTCAGTAAAAGACGATATGGGAAAAAAAAATAAAGGAGGGAGTATCAACCAGTATTTACCTATGCATTTGGTGATTTGAGATGAAATAGCTGAGTTACTAACTGCAGAATATATAATCTCTTGCTGAAGACTGCATGAACACCAGACAGCTGGCAAATGGCCAATATGATGCCAAGGGTCCTGGGAAGATAAGTGACACAACAGATGGGTAAACCTGATATGGGGACTGCAAAACGGAGTGAAAACTATAATAAAAGATAGATGTAATACACACATGGATTGATATGATTTTGGGAAAGAATCAACTTTTTTTCTTCCCCTTAAGGAGGGGCCCTATCTAAAAATCCAATGGATTTCCTTGAAGAAATAAACATAATTGTTTTAACAAGGGAGAACCACTTAATACACTTGAATTTCCAAAAGGCAGTTTAGTGGGACCCTGAAATCAAGTTGTTTTTGCAGGAAATAATCATAACTTTTTTTTTTCCCTCACTGTATAATTTTTCTTAAACATTAAATTAGACTGTTATGTGGCAAGACCACAGCACTAATATTTACTAAATCATTTTGTTTACTGAGGCAGAATAGAAAGTTACTTCATCAAAACATTTCAAATGCATGAATTCTAACTGTTTTTCTTTCTCTCTGCATATACTTTAAGATTATATTTGTAAGTACTAAGAGGATGCATAGCAGCCCTGATAATCTTACTGCTCTTCCACCAAGGCCCTACTGTAAATAAATAAAATAAAGGAAAATAGCAACTGAATATGAACAACCTTTGCATTCAAATACAGCGTACTGGTATTTTGCCTGTTGTGATGGTGTGAGTCGTGTGACAGGAATACCCCTGCTAACATGGTTAGGTGACTAGTCAGTGGACAAAGAGAGAGACTCTTCCAGCAAACCATTCAGGGAACTAAATCCTGAAAAAGCTTTTTTGCTCTGATTTTAGAGAAAGACTATTTACATGACTGAGTAAGCTCGATAATCAGAGCAATTAGATTTTAATGTGAACAATAAATAGCCTGTTATCAAAAGTGATAGTTTCATCAAGGATAATACACACAAAGGTTTCTCCTCCTCTTTTGTACAGTGTATTTTTTTCTCCCTTTCCCTGCCGCCGCTATATGTGCATATAGTAGCAATAGCTTGAGTTTTATACATAACTACATGCAATTGCAGGCTGATTTAATTAAAAAAAAGGGTAGGGAATAGGGTTCTTGAGTCACTTTTTGACTGACAGCTGGTCAATACTTTTCCTGCAGCATTTTTCTTCATCTTCCTAAAAGGAATCTTATGCCTAACATTTTTTTTGTCATGGGCAAAAAAAAGAAGTTTCAGATTTTAGGATTTTATTCCTTTTCCGTTACACTCTATCTCCTTCAGTAAACTGGATTTGGGAAGCAGTTTTATTGATTTCAATTATACAAAGAGGGAAGATACAGAAGGATTATTGAAAGAGAAAGAAGAAAAGAGGAACAGTGTTGAGAAATGCTGATCTTACCAAAAGAGAAGCACCACTGTAGTGGAGATGTTCTGTTAATGAAAGATAAGCAAATCCACTTTGTATATTAATTTCTCCTTTGAATTCTCTCTTTCGTCTAACGGGAGTAGCATTAGCAATCTACACAAAAATAATTATGCTTATATTGTAACCTTGCAAATGTAAGAAAAATAAAGGAGAAATGAAGAAATTGAACTTCAACATTTGCACCTGGACTATTTATATCCAATCTATAAATACATAGGACATTGTTTTGTACTGCCTTTGTTTTATTGTACTCCCTCACATGGCTAAGCCAAAGACAAAAAAAGATCTATTTTAGATTTAGTTATAGCTTTTGCAGCACACAGTATTGCGGAAAAGATGGCTTTCTACTTCAATCTGCTTCCCATAGTATTTGTACTTTGCAGATGAGTTATAAAAGCCTTGATTTTAATTTGGGGGAGAGGAATTTAAAATCCTTCTAGATCTTTTCTTCATAAATTGAGTTGAGAGCTGGATGACACAGTATGGTTTTTTTTATCGCATAATATATGTATCCATATCTTATGTTCATTTGCTTAATTCATTGGTCTGCTTCCTGATAAGTGCTTTGCTTAAGAACCTAATCTTTCTGTATCTTTTAAACCAATTTTTTTTTCAGAAATAGCTTTAAAATTTTTCTGTCTCATTTTTTGATAGATATACTTGCCATTTTGAAGCCTGAGCTTCAGAAGGTGCTGAGAAGCCAGTCTCAAGTATCAGGCCTTGTAAATGCATGAGGTTGAGCACCGAGAGCAGTCATTGCAGGCCTGTGAAAGTCTTGGTCTTACTGCCTGTCCTATAAAACTGCAGCTGATGCAAGGAGAAATATCAATCCCTATAAAAATCCCTATCAGAATTGTGTTTGAGCCTACCTTTTAGTCCTCTGTTTTCTGAAGTATGTAAGCCAAATTCCTCACCTCAAAATCAAATATTCAGTAGGATCAAATGCCTACGAGAGTAAGTGAAAAGATACTAATTTCAATAGATGTTGGGTCAAACCTCTACGTGCAGTAATACCAGCTACTCTACCCTTTCTGTATCTGTCACATTTAGCACACTGTGTAGTGAAGCCACTCTGCTGTCACAGTCCTGAGCACTGCAAGAACCTAACTTTCAGGTAGTGGAACCCAGCCTTAAGCACCTAGACTTCCTGTGCAGGAGAAAGAGGTATTTCCAAACAGGATCCACAAGAGCTAGCTAATAGGTAAACACAAATTAAAAATGTACTTTATTTGTGGCCTGTCCCCCAAGTTAGTAGGCATCAGAGGTGAGCACCTCTCTCCACATTGAATTTAGAGCCTGAAACCTCTCCTGAACACATCAGTATAAAAGAAAGCCAGAAACAGGAACAGCATCTTCTCTCCTACATCATCATCTTGGGATTAGAAACTCATCTCCTACTTTTTGGAAAACCTCCCAGAATAATATTTTACTGTCTGTATCTCTCCCCTGCCAAAGCATTGAATAAAGTCTTTGAGGAAGAAAAAGAAGGGAAAAGGAGCATGACTGTACAACCTACGGGCTCCAGCATTCAGCGAGGCGGGGATTCCTGATGTCCAAGGCTCTGATATTTGTCCTATACTAGTCCAGAGCATCACCTCCATCTCCTCTTCCAGCTGTGTTTTGAAGAAAGCAATGTCTGTGGTTATATTTCATGAAAAGTGCAGTCCTCTAGATTTTGCACAACGTGTGCTGTACGAAAGCCTACCAGACCACTACCTCAAAGAGACTGATGGAGTAACATCTAATTTCTGTGTCCAAGTGAGATTATGTGTTAACTGTTCAGCAAAGATAAGATAATGCTTCCTGGCGTAGGAAACATTTAGAGGTGGAAGCTAAGGTGATCATGGATTAGGTCCTGTGGATTAGCTCTGAACAGACCCCTGAAGAGCTCCAAGATGAAAGTTAGTCTTTGTGAATACTTATTATACTTTGCTAGTTGCTTTCAGGTAGACAAAGAGAAGAAAGGGTATAAAAAGCCCTCCCATCTTGTGTATCTATATATCAAGACAGCAGCAAAGCACAGCTGCAGTCTTGAGCTCTCATGTGTTGCCGTTTCTTTGCATGCCTGCATTGCTTCGATGATTCAGAGTCTTCCTACATTTCCCATGTGACTGGTCCCTAATAAGAAAGAAAAGACAAAATAGCCATGGTTCATTTGAGGTCTCTTGTTTGTGATTCACCAGTAAAAGCTTTAGGGTTTTGTAAAAATATGTTTATTGAATTCAGGTGAGACGGCTAACAGCAACAATGATTCTGTCTCTGTTGGTGTAATATCCCCAGGGTTGAATTTTAAGTAATTATTTGTATTTGACTATATCCATCCCTCTGACTGCTTTTTTTTCCCCCGTGAGAGCTGTAGATCTGTTAATGCAATAGATACAAATTGAATAAGCAAAATTGTTGAGAGCACATTACCTTGAGCTAGGAAGCACAAATTGCTTGTCCAGACAGCTCAGGTATGTCCCACAGCCTTGTTCCCTGAACTTACGGTCTCAAGGTGAGCAGTAGAAGGAAGCAAGCCCAAGTCTGTCTGACCCCATTAGTGTAAAAATGCCCTGTCTCACTGCTCTCCAAGGCTTCAGTCTTAATCATCCTCTTCCAGTCACTTGTGATTCATGGTCTGGAGTTGCCTTTCTGAGGTAGGAACCTCTCTTCTTTTGAAAAAAAAAGAGCTGACATAAAATGCAGTTCAGAGCTTTTTTTCCCTGGACTTGGATTCAATGCCTCCTTTGCTTAAGGTAATTCTCTGGGAAAGCCCAGGTCACCCGGACCCAGACTGGGCCTGGGGACATATGGCACCCTCACGCTTTCCTCCTAAAGCTAGGCCACAATTTGTAAAGAAAGCAAAATTCACTGGACCACAATGAGTTAAAGTTTCCTGTTTTTTTCTTTTATAAGCTATTACAGCAAATGCATTTAAAGTTTTCAGTAAATGAGGAATACCAGCTTGAATATACATATTAGCAATTACTGAAATTGACTATACATATACCATATATCATCAGCTGTAGTTTTCCTGTTCATAAAAGAATTCCTTATCATTGTCACCAAACTGATAAAATATGTTCCCTGATTCCTTTTCGATACAGTTTTCGTGACTTCTGCTGTGTAGTCACAGGGGTGCTACAATCACAGGCAGATATGTGTAACTATAAATACATGGAAGCCAAAGAAAATGTTTACTTAATGAAGTTTTATGAACAGACAGAAGTATGTAGAAAGTTGGAGCATGAGCTGGGTATTTTATTTGTGTGGTTCTTTGCAAGAAACAACAGCAGTCAGCTTAATACAGCTGCATAACAAACGGTAGAAATGCAGGCATTTACGATGCATGGAGATGTTAGTGTAGCAGTTGTTACAAGAGAGACTTGCACATCAGCGAAGCGATTCAGCAAAAGAAATTTTGCTAGCCATTAAAACAGACACTGATGAGATGAAATTTCTCTTCTGTATATGTCTGACTGAGCAAGGGAGACTTCGTCTCTTTCTGTTAACATCTTCTGCATTTTCTGGCATGCCCTAGACAAGCTCAAAGGGAAGAATCACATTTATTCAGAGCAGCAAATGTCATTCTTCACTTATGCTCTCCTGTGCTTCCTTATTCTGTGATTTCTCAGCACTCCTCTCTGTGCCAAGTCTCTTAGAGAAACTCTGGCCCCAGCACACAGCCAGAACAGCAGAGATGTGTGCTGTGTGTGCCTCCACCATGGACCTTCACCTGGTATTCACACAGAAATACTCCTTTCTTCTCAACCTTGTTCCCCCTCGGTTTATGAAAACTGACATCGTGCTGTAAGTGTTGTAATTTCTATTTTCCCTTCAGCTGCCTTAGCATAGTCAGACATCTTTCTGTATGTGGTCCAGTTCCTTTGCTGCCTTCCAGTAACATGGTAAGTCTGTAAGCTGCGAAAGCAGTGCAGTTAGCTTGCTCACGTCTCAAGACTTGGGTGGCTTGTTCCTAGTGCAACATACAGCCTTAGCACATCAGAAAGCAGAGTGTGGCTACACCAGTATATGGTCCATTCCCTCTTCTCCTTTTACAGTAAACTCACTAGAGTAACAAAGTTATTGAAGGTCAGGAAGCCACTTTTCAGCCTGAAAAGGTCCTGTTTCTTTTTTCATCACTATTTGCACATACTTAGATATATTAGCAAGAATGTTCTGGTTGCAATCCTGCCTGTCATACCTATGTGATTAATCACATTATGAGCCAAACCTTGAGAAGGGCTAAACGCTTGAAAGTGTAATTCATTACATCTTGATGTAATAAGTATTCGTAGTTCTCATTGATTTAAGCTATTGAGTTCAGTACCTTTCATGAATAAGGCTGGATTTCACCCTAAATATTTGCCTCTAAAAATAAAATCAATTGTAAATAGATTAAACTCAATATCATCCAAGCTGTAGTCCCCAAGACAGATAAATATTTAAAGACGTGATTTGTAATTGTGGTCTACCATTCTCCTAAACCATTCTGAAGTGATAAAAATGAAACACTTTTGCCCCTCAGTTAATTTTTGGCATCCTTCTAAACTGAAAAGGAAATGAAAATGTTTTGGAATTAAATTTGATAACATAGTGAAAAGAAGAAATATTTCCAAATAGACAAACACAGGGTTCAACAACTGTCATTCCCGTGCCATTCAGCATAATCAGTGCCTCTTCAGAAGCAAAAAGTCAAAACTTCTTCATATAGCAAGCTCCCTTCTGCGAGCACGTACCATCATACCAAGCTTCCAGAACATCTCTGAGCTGCCTGGTGCATTTTTTATAAAGACAGACTTCATTTTTAAGAGGCAGGCTTCTGTTTTCTCAGCATTCAAGACATCCTGTGCCTCCTGTATGGGTCCCAGACTTCCATTATTTATTACTCTACTATCATTCACCCTGTCACCTTGTATTCAGCCATGTAAAGCATTAATGCAGGTACACATAAAGAAGGGAATTCTTCATATTATCTGTTGATAAATAAGTGACATAAGTATTAACATAGAACGGAAGTATTAAAATAATCGACAATGGCAGTATGGTAGCCATCCTAGTAGGAAGATTCAAACCATTACACATGCACTGCCCTTTAATGATCCTCTGAGAAATTTCTCAAGTAGGTGAACACTAAAACAATGTCTGATGCAACATACAGGTACTAAGCTTGATTCTTTATCTTAAGAAAAAAATTTAAAAAGAAACCCCACAACCTTTATACATCAAAGTCAAGCTTGTCATAATACATCATATTGGAAGCCCTCATCCAGACAGGACAAGCCACTACACAGTTGCCCCTGTAAGGTCCTGGGGGATAGTCATATCTCCTGCCACATGACTACAGAAGTGGATTGGGGCTTGCATTTAATATTGGGCCAGACTGAGTATCCATGTCTCCACACACACACTTACCTTTCTCCCGGACTCCTTTTAAACAAGATAACCCCGGCTGACTCTAGACTTGAGAGGGATGTGACACCGGAAGCTTGCCATGACACTGTCAGACTTGCGTTATTTTCTGGAATGGGTCTGACATATTCCTTGAGCGTTTTTGCATTCATAAAACTGTAAGCTAAAGAGAGTACCATGATGCTTTTTCTCACAACCATTTCTGCATCTTCTATGAAATTACCTCACTTAAGACAAGGTGAAGAACAGGAAAAGGCTTTCACTTCACACAAGATTCCTAACAGTGATTATTCAGTTTTAAGAATTTTGCAGTGGCTGCCAAATATTTTAGAAACTAAGTAAATGCCTGAACAAGTTCTGTTCCTTGTTAAAGGTTTTGTTTCATGCAGGTAATGCAATCATTCCAGAGGTGATAACTCAGAGCAGAGTCTAGTCTTCACATAACAGCTTCTGCTACCTAAGACCCCTGTAACTCAATGAACAAAAGGCATGTGGCATTCTCTAGTACCTTTCTAAGAGATACACTATCTTAATTAAACTGAACAAAAGACTGGAAAACAGACTGTGCCTCTAACTCAAGTATGGGACACAGTGGAAATATTTCAGTCAGTGGGAGTTTCAGTCACGTGGATTTAAGCAGTTCTTATTATATTGTGATTTGACTAAGGCCATAGGTGCGAAAAGATTCAGGCCAAGGTCTAACCCTAAATATATTTATCAGTACAATATCTCATGCTGTTCTTGCAAGTTGCATTCCTTGTGGCCACAGGTTGGACTAGAAGCATAACAGCCCAGACCTGGCAATAGAAGCAGGAAAAGCATCACCCACGCTTGGGGTGAACTGTCCTGATGTCTTCCCAGCAGTCAAAAAAGCCAACTGCATAGCTCCAGGGTAGCTGACCATCTGCATAAGAGTGGTGAAAATCCTAATGTATTTATTGAAAAATTAATAATAAGATCATGTTATTCCTTACATGATAAAAAACACATTTTCATTTAGGTGCAACAAGAATTTGCCACATTTTTGTATTTGGGAAGAGTGGGTGAAGGAAGAAGAAAATGGAGAAAAGGGCAGAAATATGCAGCTTTTTTCAAAAATCAGTATAAGGTTATCCACAATGAGTTTACTTACTTTCCAGTACTTTTGTTGTTAATCACAAGTATTTGAATGCTCACATCTGTAGCCCCAATGTTCAGTATGTGTGTTCGCATCTACAGAAGGTATGAGAGCTTACAAATTGTTTTACAAATCAAATCTCAGCCTATTTTAGTATTCCAGATAGAATCCAGAATGCCTTTCTTTTGACAAGACCAGTGCTGTTGAGGAAGTTAGACAAACCTAACAGACCATTTGGGCAAGAAAGAAACATTGGAAACAACAAAAAAGCCAACTTCTTAAGATCGTTCCAGAATATTCACTAAATCAAAACAAAGTGGCTTACTTTATTGATTACAACAAGAAATAACATAACAAATTCTACCATCTATATTTACTGAAACATAAGAATTGCCATTTCCCCCCTAAAAGAGAGATATGAATTATGTTTCTTACTGGAAGAAGAAAACAGAGTTGACAAGTACATGGTTAAGAGAATACTCAGCTTTCAGACATGGTATGCCCAGAACATCAGTTTCTGCCTCTGTCCACCTTCTATGCAATCCAGTCTTGCTGTCTAAGCCTCCTGGAAATATTAAAATAACTGGCATGTAGTTTTCACATGCACTTGTTTAATGTGTTTGTGCAATAGGAAACATGGAAATATGGTGTCAGGCATCACTACCTTTACTATTCTGCTTTAAGTACCAATTATAAAAAAAGTAATTATGGAAGGGCTAGATTAAAAAAATGCATTGATATATAACTCTTACTTGATGAAAAACTGAATTTTGGTAGAGACAAAAGTCCAGCTTCTAAACTGCATGTATTAAGTAGTACTAAGCACTTCTACTGCCAGGGTAGTAATCATGGTAGGGCTGGATGGGTGCAAACCATGGCTGAGGTTGGAGGCAACTCTGATATCAACAGGATATCATATGATATCATATGCAGGTGAAACAGAAAACAAAAGCTGCTTATCCACTCTATACTCCTTTCCCAGTATTTCTTTACTCTGACAGCCATGAACAGAAACGGCTATTACATCTATTTTCAATGCATCTCGAAGCATTTGTCTTTAAAACATGGCTCACGGCTCTCCCTTTCAGCCCATTGTTCATTCTGAAATGGCACACAGAATTATATCACACCTCAGCTCTGCAAAGAGAGAGGTGGACACAAGCCCGGGCCTGAACCAAGGATGTGCAAGTGACTCCTGTAACTCCATGGAGGCCACCTTAGGCTATATTGGTTTCAAAACTTTAATGTCAAAGCCCTTGAAACTTGTTGGTGGATTTGCAACTAGAAAAATGACAGCAGAGCAGAAGGGAACTAAGGGAGTCCAGTGCAAACTGACAAGTTATTTATATTGGCAGAGCATAAAATGTACAACTACCATGAAGATAAGAAAGCAGAGACTCCACTAAGATTTTACTATGGGATCAATCCTTACTTAAGGATAAGATGCATTCCTGAATAACCTCTTTCCATTTCCCAAAAGATTTTTTTCACTAATAACCCAGTATATCTCTTTGTTCCAGCTCTTTCCTGGAGCACATATAATTGAGTTTTATGTTATAAATCTCTGTAGGCTGGATTCATCAGGTTTATATAAAGTTAGCAGAGTGCCAAAGAGCAATCTAGCCAGCGTGGGCTTTCTATCACAGAAATCAGGGATGAAATAGACCTCAAGATGTCTTCCAGTCAATTCCCTTAACCAATTGCCTTCTGGCACTCCTGACACCAGTTTGTCTAACCTAAAAGCCACAAGCAGGGGAAAATACATTGCTTTCCAAGACAATCTCCTCAAAGGTTAAAAAAAAATCGTAGCAAGCTTAGTAGATAGACAAAACACAGTAGATGCAATATCTCTTACTTTAGGGAGGGTGTTGACTGTCTCTCATGACCTTTCCATAAGTGTACTGCAGAAATACAGTCCAGGTGGGAGATACCATGAAACAAATACAGAAGTGATTAGAAAAATCATAGTCAGAGTAGTTCTTAATGGTTCACTGTCAAATTGTAAAAATATATCAAATAGGTTTTCACATTAATGATCCGAATCCTTGAGTAGACAGTGCACTTAATAAAGTTGTGTGTGTATGAAGTGGAAAAGATTGCGCTCACTTGGCAGATAGAGAGCATTTTAAATGATCTTGACAACTCAAGGAAAAAATCTGTGCACAATATTATGTTTCTGTGGGAATAATCAACTACAGAAGTTCAACTTGCAGAACATCTATGCAGCAGCTTTGCAGAAAAGGAGCTGGGGATGGAATGGCTCACAGACCAAAGAGGCTTTACCAACTCATACTTTTGCAATAAGGCTTGTCTGAGATATTAATAGGACTATCAATAGTCAAGACTCACTGAGGTACCCACATGAGTAAAAGCTTTACTAATGGGAATACTCTGCTCTAAGTACCACTGTTTAGAAACTATTGTATTAGTGGAAAGTTTCCAGAGGAGACTAACAACAACAGGAAACATATGGGGTGTTGGTGTGGGGGGGAGTCGGAGATGACAGGGATATTTATTTAGTCTGGGGGCTACATTGCGATGAGAAAATTAATAAATATTTCCTTGTGTCTCATGGATGTAGGGGGAGAAGCAATAATCCTGAATTGCATATAGATTAGATGTTTTTGATTGCATGGATGGTTAAGGGCAAGAATGGATTATCTAGGAAAGACTATAGCATCTTCCAGAAAAAAACTTTTGTTAGGAAACTTTGAGGCAGAGTTCCTGAGGTTGGGAATGAACTAGATAATCTTAAAAGGTCCCTTCTAGCCACGTTCTTTGTTGTTCTATCTATAATAGCTGAGCATCCAGCTCCTGCTCTCAGCTAGTTTTAGAAAAGCTTATAACGTATTTTTGGCCCAATGTATATAATGGTTCACCAGCTTAGATCATTAATTTCCTGCTGTGGACCGCATCTGCACAATATATGCCATTCTTACCACAGTCAATATAGCTGCCTCTCACCAACCTCTCCAGCACCATCGTCGAAAGCCTGTGTTTTCTGACCTACCTTGTGTTTGTCTCCTTGACACATCACTGGAGGGCAGACTGCTTTTCCAAACCAATAACTGTTCGGCTTTTCATTAGGGTTTATTTTAAAAACTTCCAGTAATTCTCCAGCCATGGCTTTTTTCATCAGCAGCTCTGTGGTGGTGACACAATTTAAAGTTCCATCTACTGGCACACAAAAAAACCCCAGTTCTCCTTACTCACATTTCAGGACTCTGCTGTTATGCCAATGCCGTATGATGCAAATGTGAGCAACATTGTGTTTGCGTGCCTATTGAAGCACAATATGCGGTGCAGCACAATGCCATGTGTCAGCTTTTGTCTGCTGATGGCAATAACCCCTTGAGACAAATGCATCAATGTATCAGAACAACAATAGCTTTCTTTTTTTGCTGTTTCTAATTTGGAGTAACAAATGTTTTTTCTTTATTTCAACTATAGTTAATTCTGGTAATAGAGTTGGACTGATATCCACAGAAAACAAAGCTGTGTGTTCACCCTTTCTTCTCTGTTATTGTTGCAGAAAAACAGCTTTAAGATACAAATACTTTAAATATGGTGTAGGTAATCTATCTGATGAAAAAACCAAAATTAATTCTCCTCTCTCCCTGCTATCCCTTTTAAATCAGCACAGAATTAACTCCACTAAAACATTCCCCCTCTATCCCTCACATAGGAAATCGCATAACATTGCTGAGAACAAGTTTGGGTCCTAAAGAATGATCCATACTTTGGCTGAGGGAATGACAGTGTTCACTACTGGCAAACTTCTCTCAAATCTCAGGCTTGTCATCCTCTGATTTTCATAGCAATACTAGATCCAGGAACTTCTCCAGTTACTGCTGAATCTTCAGCCTTACTTCTTCAGAAAAGCATTAAAAAAGTAATGAAAACTAAATTCAGACATCTGAAATCAGCCTTCAGCATGGAGATGCCAGGCAAGTCTGGAGTAATAGATACCAGAGGACAGATTACCTCAAGAAATTGACTGGAACATGATCTTACATGTGCATTGCAAATTGTCTTAATTTACCAAAGAGGAATGAAACTTAACAGATCGCTAAATCAAGATGATGGGGTGATACTAATGGCACAACTGCCATTTTGTATCTCCAGCTTATTAGAAACTGCAGCTCCCCAACAAGGAGAACCTCGTTGCAGCGATCTTGCTATGTATCTTCTCCATCCAGGACTGTGTAAACTTTATATGTGAAAAGCATACATGTCTAGGAATAAATAAAAATGTAGAAATAGTTTGGTTATCATGTGACATGCCAAAATCTGTCTCAGTTTGTCCATGCGAGGCTCTAGTTTGTTTTCACTGCAGATTTTCAAAGACATGGTTACTCCAGAGGCACATCCTTCTCCAGGAGTCCCCTAAGATCACTGCAAGGCAAAGCCCACAGGTGAAGCAAGTGAGAAGCAGAGAGAAAAATACTTCTCTTTGAGGCCCTTATGAATTGGATTTCTGGAAGAGGTCAGTTCAACCTCGCCATGTTGCAGAATTTTCCCTGTAGAAGTTCTCCTGACCATAACCGTGGAAGGGGAAAAGAAAAAGACATGCACTATGCAGTCTCCCTCAGGTAGATTCTTCTGTACAAGCATCAAAGAAAAGACTAAAGCTCCTTGCAATCCACCAGACATTCTTGACCTGCAAATCCAGTTTGCTAGGGTATTGCCTAGGTGACACTTGGTTTTAGAAATTTCCTAATGCAGATTAACACTCCGGGCAACCACTTATTCAGTAACTCAAAACCAAATCCTGAACGTACACTAGTGATCCAGACCTCTTATGACTCTCCTGTGAGCTGCATAATCTATGAACTTGTTGGCACACGAAAGTGTGTGCTGATTAATAGATTCATTATCACAACGTGATACACATCATCAAGTTTTTACATTGTCTTTGATCCAACAGTCACTGGCAATATTACAATGCACAGTAACTACTTTAAGTTATCATATTATTATCCTTCTATGCATGTTTAAAATTTGCATAGCTGCAAAGCATTAATTTTGTTCACAGTTGGGGTTTCTGCACACTAATGTCTCATTTGAGCAGTTTAAAGCAAGAATTGAAATCTCTCTGCCAAAACTATTCTTCTTTTTTTTTTTTTGACACCCCTGAGTGACATTTTAGCTGCCTTGAAAATACTTCCTCTTTGTAATGAGCAGAAGGCACTGTTGCTTTTGGATCATAATGCCTCCTTTTTTTTTTTTTTTTTTTTTTTTTGGACCAAATTATCATTTCAGTCAGTAGAATATTTTAATTAATTATTTGCATGCATCAGTCAGCAACCAAAGTAGAAATTAAAATGCCAATATATCTTCATATCTTATAAAAACAACTAGCAGTTGCAGCTTTGCTGCATGAAAGCTAAGTGCTTGATCTTTTACTATTGTTGTGAAAAAAAACACCTCCATCCACAGGCCCTCTCCACCCCAAAATTAGAAGAAACACCCAGAAAAACGGTGTGGTCATTTTGCCCATGACAGAGAATATCTGTGGTGCTCTTGCCTTGTCTTGGATCTATATGTTCTTTCAAGAAGACTGAGGCAGGCGGAGCTCCCTGTAGGGAGGACAAAGGAGAGGGCTTTGTGCTTCTCAAGCTGAAGCACCACCTCGGGGGCAGATGTTCCAGCAACAACGCCATTTGGCTGGCAAGAGAGCAGTGGACAGTGAGTCTTATTCAGACCCTTTTTACTTCTGTTCTGCCCTAATTTGTTGCTTTGTGTTTTCTTTACGTCAAAAGAGTTACATTTTTCAATGAAAAATGGGATTTTCCGATTTTAAAAGTCTTTTGGTCTTCCATTGGGAGTTCACTACACAGAAAAGATCTGAGCAGATCCGTCTCAGAATTTGGATCAGGTTAGCCTCCCATCCAAATGCCTGTAAAGCATATCTTCAGTAAGATGTCTAAAGTATATCTTCATTGTTGGAAAAAGTCAGATGATACTTCCCCATCACTTTACAATTTAATATAAAACATGAACATCATACAGTGTCATGGTCACCGGGCGATCTAAGCATGGCATACTGCAGGTACCTGAAACAGGGTCAGTGCATGCTGCAAAATGAAGAGCGTAACAGCAATGAGTGAATGACACATGTAGAAAAAGAAATTGGAGGAGGAATAAAGTCAAGGGACAGATTTTTATTTTTAGGGGCTATAGAAAAAGGATTTATTTAGGGACTGTGTATTTGGGGTTTTTCCCTTTTATAGTTTTTAAAACAGGGAAGTTCTCTTATTCCATCAAACACAAATAGCAATATCTGAATGTTATGAACAAGGATTTACTTACGTATCATACATATTTTTGTTCCAAATCTGGCCTGACAAACAACTGCACCTGATGCAAACATGTTTAAAGAATGGAGAAAGAAACATAAGGGGGAAGATAATAGTGTGACCAAAAAAACCAAACCCAAAATACCTCTCTCTACTAACAGAACAATGGAAGTGTTAATTTTAGTGTCTATAGTTACATTAAAAGCATTAGATAAATGTTTCTGTTTTATTAGAAGACTCATGAGCATAACCTAGCCATACTTCCACAAAGAAAAGTGGGAAATCTTACGTTGAGCATTTTGAGACTTAGGTTCAAAACTTTAGTTTTGAATGAATTAATACATGTTGCATTTCATACAACTTACACTTTCAGCAGAGCTAGCAGGAAATCACCCTATTTTACTGACATTTCCAAATTAATGTCTGTCACGAATCAGATCACAAAATGTTGATGTTTCCCACATACTCAAAACATGCAGATTATTAAGGACTGCTTACACCTTCCTAGTCCAAGAAAAATAAATTTAAATTTTTTGTTCGTTATTGCATTTAGAGAGAAAATTAAGCTTGTAGACCTCAAAATCATTTACCAGTTTATCAAAATCAATATCAGAATAACAGGTTGTAAACAACATCTTTCAGCCTTTCCTCATATACTTCCATCAAAACAAGATGGGAACCAGAGACAGATGCTCACTGAACAATTGCTGCAGTGGTTTAACATGTTACTGACCAAAGTGAAAGTTCCAATTCCTAAGCCAGAGCCAGGGGGATGAATCATGCTTTTCCTCCTTCTCAGAGTGAGGTCAGCAACTTGGTTAGGTTAGTATGGTTTTCTTTGTCCTAAAGGTAATGATGAACACTGGAAAGTGTTCCATCCATTTGTCTTAAGTTCTGGCAAAGAGACAGCAGCAAACAATCTTAGGAAAATAGCTTTTTAATCCACTGCATTTCTGAAGTGAACATCTAAGTGAGGCTTGATAAATTTTTAACTGTTTTAATCCTACCATCTAAATCATGAAAGCACAACCACCTAGACGATCTTTTAGCAGCATACTAATGAAACATTCTGCAAACTAATCCTTTTTCTTTTCCTTTTCCTTTTTCTCTCACGAGCTGTCTCCTGCTTCCCACAGACTGTTGTGAAGGCATGCGCATGCACACAAGGTTGTGGGCTCCTTTTATCTTCCCATCCAAAGCTTAACTTAACATGAATGCTGAAAGAAGTTAAATTAACAATAAATATGAATTAATGGACCAAACTTTCCAGCACACAGACTCCTTTCTTTAGTGAACATGAAACAGCAGATTTGAGCTAGCCAAAGGTCTGGATTTGAAAATTAATTGAAAAAGTAACAGCAGTCCTTGCCAGCCTAAAGCTAATAAGCTGTTCTGTGCTTATTACACTCCCCATTCTGAAGAGAAAGAGAATGTTTTATGTTTGCTAGGGACTCATATCACTGAGCCACACAGCTTGTATCCCATTACTTTGCTTTACTTTAAACTAGTATCAGTAGCTCCATGCTGCTGCCTCAAGCCAACGTTACAAAAAGGGAGAATCAGGGACCCAAACCCACTTCCCAGCCACTGCTCACCCCCAGTGTAGCAGAGAATGGGGACAAAGAGATTTAATCCCCCTTACTTATGGTGTTTAGGTGATACAGTAGAACCAGTTCCTATAGAGCACCGGCATGGAAAACACCCCAGGTTTATGGAGAATACACTGTGTGCAAAGAAACCAAATCTCAAATCCGAATTTGACACCGATGCTAAGATTTGTTTATTTATTTTTACTGCTAAGTATCAGATATAATTGAACTGGTCATGAATAAAAATCCTAACAGAACATGACAGAAGAACAGAAAAAAGGGAGCGGTATTACTGGGTACACATACTGCAGTAGTAAAGTGGCTGACTGTACACAGACCCTGCAGAAAAGGTATTTGTTGATATCCTTCTAGAGCTGTGACCACCTGCTGAAAGACCTTTGGGCAGGTCTTACAGCTAAATGTCCACTTGGAAGTGGAGAAACCTGGCTGCTGTCACATTGTCACATCGCAACTCTGTGGGCAAATTAAACTTAAATGGTGGCCACTGAATGCTGACTTCATTTAACAATGGTGCTGTTGGAAATGGCCATAAGCTAGCATTTCATTGCAGAAAGGACATGAAAAAACAGGTTATTCTTAATGATGAGAGAAATAAATTATATTTTGAACAGCTAGAGGAAAAAAACTGGACTGGCCATATGAATGAAAAAGTAAAGTGAAATCTTCAAAATTAGTTTGTGTTTTATTAACAGTCAGAATTAGATCAATGGAAGTAAATATACATATTAAAAAATCTCAAAAATATATGAAGTTATTACAGCAATATTGGCAACAAAATCAACTAGCTAATCAAAGCCCAAAATTCCAAGTTATGCTGTCCTTACAGCTTCTTTTGAAAGCCCCAAATAAGAGAGAATTGTCAAACCTTAGTGGGAAACAGCATGGCTTTTGAGCAGTTTTAAACATATATGTATTCTCATGTAGTAGGTTAACATGGTTTATTTTTGACATTTTAATTTATTCATTATGGTTTTAACTCCAAGAGGGTCCTAAAACACAGACTTCTTCATCTGTGAGAGTTAAGCGATTAAAAAAAATCCTTCCAGTAATCACTAGTCAATTAAAAAGAATGTTAATATGTATATCCACTAGCTAGCAAAAGTCTGATTTTTCCCTGTAAACAGGAAAGACTCCAAGCTGATTTGACATCTGGTTTGATCTGATTAGAGCCTAGGTTTGTTTAAAGTTGTCTCTAGATTTGTTTACAAATGTTTTTTTGTGGAGTTGGGAAGCAGTCTGCAAGTAAGAGCAAGAAGAGGTGAGTCTGAAAAAGACCTGCATATCTCCAGCCAGGATAACAATATACAGGAGATGTATATGTGAATTTTAGCAACAAATACACGCAAGTCTAGCCTATGCAAAAAGGCCTGGTAGGTTTTTGGTTGGTTTGTTTGTTTGTTTTGTACAGATTGTTTTCATTAACTAGAGCTTTATTTCCAGGATGGTAAAGATGTGGTGAAGCCCAAAGCCTGACGCAGCCTGCCAGGCAGCACATCAGCTACCATGAACACAAAGGTGCCTGAAGGCACCCTGTGAAAAGAAACCTGTTTTCCAAGAGAATTGCAAGCCAAGTTGCTGGATTTTTTTTTTCTTTTTGTCTTTTAAAAGCCACGAAACTTAAGTAGCAAAACAGATGAGAGGAAAAGACAGAGTCAAAATTTACAGGTAGGTCCCTTGCAGCCACAGTGGAAGCTGAAAGAAATGCTAAGAGAGCACAAGGTGTTACAACTTGACAGAGAAGGAAAAAAACCCAGAGTTATGATAAATGCTCATCATACTGTGTGAGTTACTAGCTATGAAGCCCTCCTATTGCTCATCATACTCATTTTATCTTTTCATCAGTTCAGAAAACTATGCGTCCCAAAGAACTACATATATTTTCACGTGTTCCTACGTTATCAGCACAGTGGAGCTCCTATCTTGGGCTAGAATAGTGCAGTGAAGCAGCAATACAAAACAAGAATTAAAAAAAAAAAAAAAAAAAAAAAAATGCTGATATTTTTTACAGATCCTGTAGGATACTAAGTTTAAGGATTGTCAAGCAGTTACTATGCGAACTGATTTCTTGGTTAGTCACATATTCAATGTATTTATCTAACTCTGCACTTACATGAAAACTGTTCGATGATTTTGTTCCAGGGCTACTTGAGCTGCATGGAAAGAAATGTTCAGTTTATGAGAAATGAATCCACTGCAGTAAGTAAAGTGTTTTTTTCTATAGTAACACATTAAATTAACCAGGCTACAGTATTTTCTGATGAAAGTTGGATACACTTGTAATTCCAACAGCCTTAAGGAGTGGCAGAGCAATTAAACTTCCAAATCGTTACAGCCCCTGCAAGGTTGCAGAACTGTAGTGTCTAGACTGGTGCCTCACTAGCCTACCCTGTGGAAAATTCCCGATGACTGTTATTTCCTATAGAAAGGACAGAGTTTTTCTCTTCTTACTGACCAAGAACTCTCACAATTTCCTTTCCATAGTAAGATAAATTAAAATCACTTCACAAATGATATCAGACAACTACAACGAAATT